>NC_141555.1:52778642-53033642 GCF_021556685.1 Rattus norvegicus | reverse complement strand
TCAGAGAAATAATGGTAAAATGTATGACCCTCAAGTCTAGCAATGGGAACACAAAAAGGTAGATCGTGTAGTACCGATATCAAAAAGTACTAGAAACTGAATTCCATAGTTGTTTTGTCCTTTGCTTTTTTGAAAATTAAATTGGACACAGAAGTTTTGAGTACACATACAGGAATATTAATAAAGTATCTTATCATTGAATGTACAATGAGAAAGTGAAATACAATATTCATTCAATTAAGGTCTGTAGGCAAAATTCTGGCCTTTGGGAAATAGAGAAAACCTGGGATATGAACTGTGTATCACAGGAATGAACCTGGGAAACAAAAATTATCTAGAACTATCTCCTCCACTCTATATTCCTAATTCGTTTCAAGCCATGTTAAGCCCCAGACTAACTTTGTCCATTCAGAATATGTAACCTCTAATGAAGCAAAGAGAAATCTCTAGCTTTAAAGAGATGAAGTATGTAAAGGTTTCCACTGTTAGACAGGAGAAACTCCTGGAAATTGCACTCCAAATCTGTTCAATGTAAGGAAAGCTGTTTAGCAGGTAGGCCATGGCAGTTCTCAGTGACACCATCATTAGGACTCCCAGAAAAATCTCTTGTATCTTGGAGAGACCTCGCTTCTTCTGTGATGTCACAATTGTTGTACTGACTGCAACTGCCTATCAGATATTGCTTCAGTACCTTTGGGTCTTCAAATTGGCATCTAATGCATTGTAAATAGCCATTTGGGAGGGCAAACATAGAGGATGAAGTGATCAGACATGGGGTGTAGAAGGTGACCTTCTGTCTAGTTATAAAAAGAAGAAACACGTGGTCAATGGGAAAGATCCTTGAGTCTTGGGTAGGTGTTGAGTAGGTTCACTGAAGAGATAGCCTTGATCTGAGCTTTCCACATATGGGAATCAGGAGCTGGGAGCCCCTCAGAAGCATCTGGACTTCCCTGCTTGTTATTTTTCTTGGTAGTCAGTTAGTTTATATAAATCATTTCTTTATCCCAAAAGCCAGGTTTTGGGAAGGGCACTCTAGTTTTTCCTGAGAGCTCATAGCTTTTATCCTTTTGTCAAAAAGGAAAAGGTCCTAACAGAAAAGGTAAGGCAAGTATTTTGTCTTCTGCACAGAGTAAATTCCTCCATGCATTGTATTCTAATAATGCAGTTTGTGTCTGGCACTGATAGCTGGAAGGGAGAAGTGCTTCTAGATGAGACTTCATCATATAAGTCTTTCAACTAGTAATACTCTGACTACCATTCCCTGACAGTGACCCCTTAAAATTCTGAGTCAATAGGTGTGAATAGCTGGAAGATTTCTTTTCTTTCATGTCTTTCATTTTTTTTTTAATTTTTAACTAATTTTATTGCTTTTTTAATTGGATATATCTAAATTTTCATTTAAAATATTTCCATTCCCAGTTTTCTGACTGAAAGATCCCTTACCGGTCCTCCTACACTTCTCTTATAACCACCCTTACTGCCCCTGGATATTCCCTTGAACTGGGTGTCAAAGCTAGGCAGAACCACGTGTTCTCCTTCCATTATTACCCAACAGGGCCATCCTCTGCAACATATGCAGTAAGAGCCATAGGATTGTTCATGTTCATTGTTTGAATATTGGTCTACTACCAGAAAGCTCTGTTTCATTGGCATTGTTGTTCTTATGGGTTTGAAAGCACCTTCAACTCTTCTAATCCTTTCTCAAAATCTACCAACAAGAAGTTCGTTTTCAGTTCACTGGTTTGCCACTAGGGTTCATTTTGTGGTTCTCCCTGCAGTTTTCTGTGTTTGATGCAAATTCAACTGCCCCAAAGTCAGGTGCATAGTCCTATACTCAGAACTCAGGTTACTTCACAAGAACTACCTCCCCATTGAATGTGTAAAGTATAAGTGAGTGGCAGGAACAGGATAGAAGGAGGGTTAATTTGTGAGGAGAAGGAAGAATGATCAGTAGAGATGTTTGAAGGAAGAGGAGGACACTAGAGGAAAAAAGAGGATTGTAATATGACAGAGTGAGAAGCCATGGCAGGTGAATTTAAGATTCTGCTCTGTGTATTTACAAGTCGTTTTTAATATTCATAAGGGATGGGTAGTACCCTACGTGGTGTGTTTAAGTGGGCAAATATATCTAATCAACTAAATCAAAGATTATTGTGCTGTGTGTTTTTTATGTGAGGGTTTGAGTATGGGAGAGTGTGTGACGGCATGAAACACTGTGTAGCTGAGGACTGGGAAGGTGTTTATGCCAAGATATCTAGCAGAGAATTTCAGACACTTCAGTGCCAGAGTTAGCAGGATAAAACAAAAATTTACTTTTTATTTTTATAGTTTTACAAGAATACAGTCACTTCCGTATATAATATGCTCTAGCTGTGTTTCTGAGGAAAAATCTATATTTGGTTCCTGGCAGAAAGCACTTCTTAGCTTCATCAATCTTATCAGGTTTTGGTGATATATATGTAGGTGGCTCCTTCTGCTGCTTGGGTAGGGGGAATTTTCATATGGATTCTGTGTAACTAAGTCAAGAATGTAGAATCCACAAAGGACAATGCCAAATAGATTCCCTCCTGTTCTTATGAAACTATTGAATTTGAGGTTTCAGTGGACCTCAAGCCATTCCTCTCACAGTCCTTCCTCTTCTATCTTATTATTCCTCAAGAAAAAATCATGGTAAAACATCCACAACCCTCTAGTCTGGCCATGGGAAAACAGTGAGGTAGATAACACAGAACAGATATCAAATGGGACTAGAGAACCTAATTCTATAGTCCATGTTGGCCTTCGCTTTACTGATATCTGGTAATTTTGGGATAAAATAAGGACTTGGGAGTTTATCATTTCAAGTAGCTACACAATATTTACACTGTTATACTCATTCTATAACTGGGCCACCTTTCTTGCCAAAATCTTTGCAGAAAATGGAATTGGAAAACAATTTTTGAGTACACATTCAGCAATATATATTAAGTCCCATATCGATAAATGTACATTAAGAAAGTGAAATACAATATTCATTCAATTGAAGGTCAGTAGGGAAAATACTGGCCTTTGGGAAATAGAGAAAACCTACAAAATTGTACTGTATTTCAAAGATTGTACCTGGGAATAAAGTTAATATCCAGAAGAATCTCCTCCACTCCATGTTACAAAATCTTTTCTACCCATTCCAAGCCCTTGACTAACTTTTTCCATTCAGAGCATGTATCCACTAATAAAGCAAAGAGAAGTGTCTAGCTTTAGAGAGATGGAGTACATAAAGATTTCCACTGAATCTCAGGAGACATAACAGGAAAGGGCACCCTCAAATCTGATCAATGTAAGGAAAGCTGTTTAGCAGGTAGGCCATGGCAGTTCTCAGAGACATCATCATTAGGCCCTGCCTGAAAAATCTCTTGTAACCTGGAGAGCTTTATCTTCTTTTTTGATGTCTCTAGTGTTGTCAAGTCTGCATCTGCCTCTCAGGTATTCCTTCAGTACCTCTAGGGTTTAGTAATTGGCATCTAATTCAAAGTAAACAGCCATCTGGGAGTTAGAACAAAGAGGATGAAGAGATCAGAAATGGGGAGAAGAAAGCTGCCCTTCTGTCTTGGTCAAAAAAAAAAAGGAAGAAATATGTGTGCTTGGGAAAGCCCAGTGATGCCTCGGTAGGTTTTGAGTAGTATTGCTTAACAGATAGCATCGATCTGAGCGTCCCACATATGGGAATCAGGAACTGGGGTCCTCTCAGAAGCATCCGGACTTCTCTGTTCTTATGGTTCCTGGAATTCAGAGAGTTTATATCATTCATATCTTTATTGCAAAAGCCAAGTGATGGGAAGGGCACTGTTGTTTTCCTGAGAGCAAATGACCTTTATTCTTTTTCACAAGAAGAAAAAGGACCTACAGAAGAAAGGAAGGAAAAGTATTGTGTCTCTTGCTCAGAGTAAACTCCTCCATGCTCCTGTTTCTTATATTTTGCCTTAAGAAAGAATCATGATAACACATCTACAGCCTTCAAGTCTGGCCATGGGAACACAGTAAGGTAGATCGTGTGGTACCGATATCAAATATGACTAGAGAACAGAAATGTATAGTCCATGTGGACGTTTGCTTTATTGATGTCTGGTACTCTTTGGATAAAATAAGGATTTGGGACTTTATCATTTGAAATAGGTACACAGTATTTGCACTGATATACTCACTCTATAGCTGGGCCCACGTCATTGCCAAAATCATTGCAGAAAATGGCATAGTAAAACAGGATTTTTGAGTACACATTCAGGAATATTTATAAAGTCCCCTATCAAGGAATGTACAAATGATAAGTGAAATACAATATTCAATCACCTAAAGGTCTGTAGGGAATATACTGGGCTATACAAGGCAGAGAAAACTAGAAAATTGAACAGTATATCACAGGAATGGACCTGGAATTAAGTCCTCCTCTCCAAGTTCCCAGATCATTTCTACCCATACCAGGACCCTGACTAACTTTCTACATTCAGAGCATGTAACCACTATGGAAGAAAAGAGAAGTCTCTAGCTTTATAGAGATGGAGTAATAAAGTTTTCCCCTGTGTCACAGGAGACATACCTGGAAACGGCACTCTCGAAACTGCTCAATGTAAAGAAAGCTGTTTAGAGGTAGGCCATGGAAATTCTCAGTTATATCATCATTAGGCCCTCCATGAAAAAATCTCTTGTATCCTGGACATCCCTAGTTTCTCCTGTAATATCATGTTGTCATGTCTGCAATGCCTCTCGTATATTCCTTCAGTACCTATAGGATTTAGTAATTGGCCTCTAGTTCAGAGCAAACAGCATTTTGGGAGTGAGAACAAAGAGGATGAAAAGCTCAGAGATGGGGAGAAAGAATATGGCCTTCTGTCTTGGTATAAGAAAAAGGAAGAAACATTTTGACCCTGGGAAATCTCACTGAGTCTTTGGTAGGAGTTGAGTAGGTACGTTGAAGAGATACAACTGATCTGATCCTTCCACACATGGGTTCAGGAGCTTAGAACCTGTCAAAACTAACTGGACTTCCCTGCTTCTAGTGATTCCTTGAGCTCAGAGAGTTTATATCATTAATATATTTATCACAAAAGCCAGGTGTTGAGTAGGGCACTGTCCTTTTCCTTAGAGCTCATGCCTTTTATTTTTTTGCCCAAAAGAAAAGGGTCCTAAAGAAGAATTGAAAGAAAATTATTGTGTCCTCAGCTCAGAGTAAACTCCTTAATTATTGGATTACCTATGGTGCAGTTTGTGTCTGATACTGGTATTTGGGAGTTAGACATGTTTATAATACATCATATCAGTCTTTTCACTAGGATTACTCTGACTGCCATTGCCTGATTGTGACCCTTTAAATTTCTCATTCAATATGTATGATTAGAAGGCAGTTTTCTTATCTTTAACTTATTTAATATTTATTATTTTTAGCAAGATTTTTTTTGCTTTTTTAATTTGATTTTCCATATTTACATTTCAAATATGTTTGCCTTTCCCAGTTTCCTGTCCATAAGATCCCTAACCAGTCCCCCTACCCGTCTTGTATAATCCCTCTTATTGCTCTTTGAAATTCCCTTGAATTGGTAATAAAACCTAGTTTAGACCAAGGGCATCTCCTTCCATTGGTGCAAAACAAAACCATTCTCCACTACATATGAAGTGGGAGCCATAGTTCTATCCATGTACAATCTTTCAATATTTGTATACAACCAGAAAACTCTGGTTCGATGACATGGTTTTCCTTATAGGATTAAAAGGTCCTTCAGCTGTTGTAACCCTTCACAAAATCTACCAACAACAAATGGGTTTTCAGTTTACTGGTTTGCCACTAACATTCATTTCTGTATTTGACATGCTCTAACTATGTCTCTCTGGAAAGACCTATATTTGTTTCTTCTAATCATGCAATTCTAAGATTCATCCATCTTATCTATTTTGGTGGCTAATATATCTATCTATATCTATATCTATATCCATATCTATAATCTGTATATCTATATATCTATATATCCATATATCTATAAAACTATATATCTACATATCTATATCTGTATATCTGTTTATCTATATATCTATATATCTACATATCATCTATATATACAAATATATATCTATATCATCTATATACACACATTTATATGTATATAGACACACACATATATATATGTACATATATATATATACATATATATATATATATATATATATATATATATATATATATATATATATGTAAATTATAGCTACGAAGTTAGATGGAATTTTAACATGGATTCTGGGATACAAGATCAAGAAAGTAGAATCCACAAATGACAGTTCTATATAGACTCTCTCCTGTTCTTATGAACCTAATGAAGCTGAGGTTTCACTGGACCACACTCTATTCCTCATCCTGCACATCCTCCTGAATCTTATGTTTGGCCTGAAGAAAGGATCAGGGTAAAACATCAAAAACCTTCAAATCTTGTCATGGGAACATAGTAAGGTAGATAATGCAGAACTGATATCAAATGGGACAAGGGAACCAAATTCTATAGTCCATGCTTTCCTTTGCTTTAATGATGTCTGGAAATTTTTGGATAAAATAAGTGTTTGGGAGTTTATCATTTGAAGAAGGTACACAGTATTTACACTCTTATACTCACTCTCTAGCTCTGCCCCCTTTGTTGACAAAGTCATTGCCAATATTGAATTGGAAAACAGAATTTTTGAGTACACATTCAGGAATATGTATAACGTCCCCTCTCAAGGAATGTAGACAAAATAGTTAATACAATATTTATTCAATTGAAGGTCTGTAGGGAAAATACTTGCTTTGGAGATACAGAGAAAACCTAGGAAATTGAAGTGTATGTCACAGGAATGGACCTGGGAATAAAATTATTATCCAGAAGAATCTCCTCCACTCCATGTTCCTAGATCTTTTCTTCCCATGCCAAGCCCCTAACTAACTTTCTCCATTCAGAGAATGTAACCCCTAATGAAACAATAGAAGTACTTAGCATTGGAGAGATGTAGTATGTAAAGGTTTCCACTGTGTCACAGGAGACAGTCATGGAAAAGACACCCTCGAAATTGGTCAATGTAAGGAAAGCTGTTTAACAGGTAGGCCATTGAAGTTCTCACTGACATCATCATTGGGTCCTGCCTTAAATATTCTTGTATCCTGGAGAGCCCTAACTGGTTCTGTGATGTTTCTAGCATTGTCCTGACAGCAACTGTCTCTCGGATATTCCTTCAGTACCTCTAGGGTTTACTAATTGGCCTCTAATTTAGAGTAAACAGCCATTTGGGAGGGAGAAGAAAGAGGGTAAAGAGAATAGAGATGGGGAGAAGGAAGCTGGCCTTATGTCTTTGCATAAAAGAAAAGAAAAACTATGTGGTTCTTGTGAAAACACCCTGGGAAGATGGCTTTAGTTCTTTTGTTCTATGGGTTAACCAAGCTCATGGAGAAGTTGCTGAACATCCTAAAGACCTTTGGGCAGATGATAAATATACTAGATACCCCTTTTTAGATTTTGATGGTCCTGGGGATGCTATTGCTGATGGTAAATTTTTCCCAGGAAGAGTCATAGAACCAGATTGATTTTTTTGATGCTTTAGAGGACATGAAATTTTTCTGATATACTTGGGCTAATAGCACAAGGTCTAAATGATTTTTTTTCGATGTGGACTTTCCATCATACCTTTGGAAATATAAAAAGTGTTATTGTATTTTGGAGTATAATTTTCACAATGACAAATTACTTTGAGGATGGAGAACACTTTCTGGAACCCTAGAGAGGGGTGAAGAAATTCCCTGAAACCCTAGGGCAGATTGGTGTACATGCCTTTTTGGTAGAAGGCGGAGGTACTTGAGCATCCTGGGACAATATGGTATATCCAGCATGCCCTTGTAAGGATTGGCAGATTTTCACAATTCCTTCATCATTTTTGGAAAATTTCAAGACCCTTTGGACAGATGGAGAACGTGTGGGACTCACGTGAGGAATATTCTAGCTTTTGGTGTCTCTTTGGCAGCAGAAGATGGCAAAGGATCCCTTTTGGCAGAAGGGGTAATGTTGAAACTGTTCCTTAGAGGAGAAATTTCTCAAGAGTCCATCAGAAGGTTCAAATCTTAACCCTTTGTTTCTAGAAACTGGATGCCTGTGGTCCAATTTGGTAGAGGGAGAATGTTGACTATTTCTCCCCAGAGTGGACATGTGAAATAAATCTACTTGGGTAGATGGAGATAGTTGTAAAGCATGTTTTTCAGATGCAGTAGATCCTAAGACATCCTTCTCAGATGAGGAAGGTCTTAATGTACTGTGTATATGTTTGGAAATGCTGACTGTGATATCAGAATGGGGGGTAGGTATTAGAACTACCTCAGAATATGTGACCTCTCCTAGAGCATCATGGACATATGTGAGAGGGCTGAGAGCCTCATGATCAGATATGGATGTTTCTAGATATTTTTGTGTAATTGAGGAAGTTCCAAAAAAATATTTCTTCTGCTGGAGAAGTGGAAATAGAGTTCTGTGTAGAAGTGGCAGGTTCCAAAGCCTGACTGGTAGGCAAAACAGGGTCCAAGACCCCTTCAGAATATAAGGTAAAATCCAAAGTCTTTGATGTACTTTGCAGATGTTTTGGGCCCGATTTTGGGTATAAAAAAGGACTGGCAACCATTTGTTCATATTTGGAAGAGTGCGTAGCATCTTCTGTATTTGGGGAAGATGGCCTGATCTTGAGGAGATAAGGAAGTTCAAATAGTCCCCTGTGAAAGCTGCAGAGGTCATATGCATTCTTTTGCACAAATGGAAAACAAGGAATCAATTTCCTCAGATATCAAGGATGCTACAGCCACTTGTGTTTGCATTTCATGTTCCACCACTCCTGGTTCACATACAGTTGGATCCATAATGTTCTCTACAGATGGAATATGTCCAAGAAAATCTTTTGTATATGTGTCACATCAACCAGCCGTTTCTAAGATGTGGCTGTGGGTAGAATTCCTTTAGTAGATGTTTCTTGTCCCATTGTCTCTTAATGAGATAGAGTACTACTCAGAGAATCCTGCTTAGTTTTGGAAAATTCTAGCTTCTCTGATGTACATGTGAAAATTTTGGAGCCTCTCCTTTTGGACAGTATGACCTAGAGTCCCCTGTGGAGAAAGGGGATATTTACTCTTCTCCATACATTGTGTAAATATGGAGTCTGAGGTAATGTCTGTCTTTTTCTCTGACCTGTGTTCCCTGTAGTGCAAAATGCTGGGTCCTCATTCCATATCCAGTTTGCTAATTTGTGTCTTTTTAGGGGGCAATTGTGTTCTTTGATGTTTAGAGATATTTAGGAATAGTGATGGTTGCTTTCTGTTTTTTCATAATTTGAAGTTAGTTTATGTTTGTGTGCTTCTCTTCTCTGTTTTGTTGAGAAAAGTTTAATTTCTTTCTTTATCTATGGTTTTACTTGCCACAATGTGTTGGACCTTGCCATTGATTATCCTTTGTAGGACTGGATATGTGGAACAATACTGTGTAAATTTGGTTTTGTCATGGAATATCGTGAAACCCGTTAAGCTCCTCTGCTTCTCCAGCCCTTCCCTCAGCTCTCCAGTGGAACTCACTGAGCTCCATCCAATGTTTGGCCGTGCATCTGTGCAGCTGTTTCAGTCGGCTGCTCCATTGTGCCTTCCAGAGGAAAATAATGCTACCCTCCTGTCTGCAAACACAAGAAAAGACCATTAATAATGTCAGGGTTTGCCGTCTGCCCATAGGATAAGTCTCACATCCGGCCACTTATCCTTTGACCATTCCCTCATTTCTTCTTCCATCTCTGTCCCTGTGTTTCTTATAGAGGGGGCAATTTCTGGGTCAAAATTTTGGGGGTGGTTTGTGTCCTTAACCTTCCACCTTATTCCTCCGTGGCTACGGAAAGTGAACATTTCAGTATCTGTATCCCCATTGCTACGAGTCTCAGCTAAAGTCACCCTCATCGATGCCAGGGTAGCCTCACCCATCCCAGATTGCAGGCAAATCATAGAGATAGCACCAACCCTGGACAGTCACTGATTTCAGTTTATTCTCTTGGCTCTCTGTCCCTTTTGCACGCCTCTCCCAAGAAATGATTCTCAAACCCCATATCCCTTCCCATCCCCTCAGCCACCCAATCCTTTCCTTCCATCTGCCTCCTCTCATTATTTTATTCCTCCTTCTGAGTGAAATCAAAGCATTTTTCTTGGATCTTTCTTCATGTTTAGCCTCTTTGGTTCTGTAGATCGCAGCGTGTGAATTCTGTACTTTATGGCTAATACCGTCTTTTAATCACTTAAATTTAATCATGTACATGTTATTTTGGGTCTCAGTTACCTCATTCAGAACAATACTTTCCCATTCCATCTACTTGACCGCATCTTCACAATGTCCTTATTTTTCATAGCTGCGTAGTATTCCATAGTGTAAATGAACCACATATTCTGTAGCCATTCTTTCATTGAGGGGCATCTCGGTTATTTCTATTTTCTACTCATTATGAAGAATGAAGCTAGGAACATGATGGAGCACGTGTCTTTGCGGTATGGCAGATGTCTTTTCAGACATAAGGCCAGGAGTAGTACAGCTAGGTCTATAGGAAGAATATTCCTCGTTCTTTCAGAATCCACTGAATAGATATGCAATGTCATTATTCAGTTTTGATCTTCCCCGGCAAACGGTATTTGTATCCTTATATTTATCAGCTTCCTCAAAGGAGGATGCCTCTAACTAGACCTCTATCATGTATTAAGGAGATCGCATATGAACCTTCTGTCTATTTTAATTGTTCAGTAAATGCTAGAGCCTATGACAGGGAGCCAGAGAGGAAATTTGATAATGGAGGGTGGAGGATGGGGTTAGGTAGAGAGTCAGAATAGGGTAAGAGAGGTATAGTATTATTACTATATAATAATTTAATATACTAACATAATATATAAATATTAATTATATTGAATCATGATATTAATATTTAATAATTTAATATATCTTTATTTATTATTTATTATAATAACATAATTCAATATATTAATATACTAGAGTAATATTTATTATATATTAGCATAACTTTGATATATAACAATTTAAAATGTTAATATAGTATATTAATATTACTTATATTATTATAATGTTAGTATATAATAATTTAATATATTAATTTATTATATAATATTATATATATGTATATACACACACACACATAAATATACTGCATGCTATGCAACATCCACAAAGTTAACTCCAAGTGAGCTCGCATGTTAATGGGAAATCCTGAGGGTAGAATATTTTTTTTCAGTTTTGTTTGCTTATATGGTGGATCACTTTGATGGGTTTTCCTAGATTGATCCACTCCCGCAACCTCAAGAGGAAGCCTACATGATGGCACTGAATGGCGGTTTTGATATGCCCTTGGATATTATTTTGGAACATTTTACCTAGTAATTTTTCCACCAATGTTCGTAAGGGAAATTCGTCTGAAATTCTTCTTTTGTTGAGTCGTTTGTGATTTAGGTGTCAGGGTGACAGTGGTGACATGGAATCAGTTTGGCTATTTTCCTCCTGTTTCTGTTTTTGGAGTAGGTTGAGAATTCTTTGAAAATCTGGTAGGAGTCTGTACTCAAACAATCTGGCCCTGGGGCTGTTTCAGTGGGTAAACTTAATTACTGTTTGTGTCTCTTTAGTTGTTATAGAGCTATTTACATAGTTTATCCTACCAGAATTTACCAGTGATCAGTGTAATCAGACTACACAATCATTCACTTTGTTCAGAGCTTCTAATTTTTGAGACAGCAGGTAATTGAAGTGAGACCTAAAGATTCTGTGACTTTCATCAGTGTCCATTGATACGGCTCCCTGGTTCAATTCTGTTTTTGTTATTTGGATGATTTCTCTCAACCTATTAGATTATCTGTCTGTGTGTTTGTCTGTCAGGTTGATGTTCCAAGGAACCAACTCTTGGTTTTTTTTTTTTTTTTTTTTTTTTTGATCTTTGTATTCTCTTTGTTTCTGATGGATCACTTTCACCCCGAGTCTGATCATTTCTTGCTGTCTCCTCCTTTAATATGTATTTGCTTCTTTTTATTTTAGAGATTTAGGGTGTGCTGTGAAGTTGCTAGTGTGTGGTCTCTCCGGTTTCTTTATGAAAGTGCCCAGTGCTGAATATGCAAGTTCCTCTTAGCACTACTTTCCTTATGTCCCTTAAGTTTGAAGAAGCTGTGCCTTCATTTTCATTAAATTCTAGGAACCCTTTTTGTTTTTCATGTCTTCTCGGAACTGGTTGTTTTTCAGTTGCGAGCTATTTAATTTCAATGAGTTCATACACTTTTTCTTATTGTTGAAGTCCAGTTTTAATCCGTGGTGATCTGAAAAGATCCAATGGTTAGCACAGTCTTTCTGTATCTGTTCTGGCTTGTTTAGAGTGGGAGAACATGGTCAGTTTATGATAAGGTTCCATGAGGTTCTGAAAAGAAAGAGTGTACTTTTGTGTTCGAGTAAACTATTCTGTAGATATCATTGAGGTCAATCTAATTGAACCCCGTATTAGTTACATCATTTATATTTTTTTAGTTTCTGTCTCAATGGCCTGTCCTTGGTGAGAGTGGGACATTGATGTTCCCCACTATTAATATTTGAGGTTCAATGTGATATTTAAGCTTCAGGAATATTTCTCTCACCAATGTTGCTGCTTTTGTCTTTGACACATAGACATCCAGAACTGAGATGACATTTTGGTGGATTTTTCTTCTGAAGCATAAGAATTGTCCTTCCCCATCTCTTTTGATTACTTTTGGTTGAAAGTCTGATTTGCCGGATGTTAGAATGGCTACACCATCTTGTTTCTTGTGTCCATTTGCTTGGAAAACTTTGCCGATCCCTTAGTCTGAGGTTGTGTCTATCTCGGTTGCTAGATTGTGTTTCTTGAGTGCAAAAGAAGGATGGATCCTGTTTTTAAATCCACTGTATTAGCCTGTGTCCTTTTACTGCTGAGTAGAGGCCATTAATGCTTAAAGGTATTAGTGAGAAGTGATATTTAGTTCATGCTATTTTGATGTTACAGGAGCAGTGCTTTTTCTTTGCTTGCATGTTTTTTGGTTTTTGTTTTTTCGATTGGGATGTTTGAGTGTTTTTGTGAGTATTAGATCTGTTCTGTAGGGTGCATGATTTTTTTGTTTGCATGTTTTTGTTTTTGTTTTTTTTGGAGAGCTGTAAGAGTATGCGTGAGAATATGAGATCCCTTCTGTTGGTTATGCTATGTAATTATTAATATCTATTGGGAGGCAGGGACGGTTCAATTTCTTAAAATCCATCAATATAATCTACTATATAATGAGACTGAAAGAAAAAAAATCACATAATAATCTCATTAGGTGCTGAAAAAGCTTGCAAAAATATTCCAACCCCCCCTTCATGTTAAAAGCATCAGAGAGATCAGTGATACCAGTCCTATGCAGAAACATAATAGAAGCAATGGACAGCAAGCCAGCACGCAACATCAACCTAAATGGAAAGAAACATAAAGAAATTCCATTAAAGTTAAGGACAATGTAAGGATGCCCACACTTCCTACTCAGTATAGTATTTGAAATTCTATCCAGGTTAAAAGCATGGTTCAAATTTTGTTCTGAAATGGAGTATGGCCAAGGCCTGTGAAGGAGGAATGGCGCACAGCTTTAGAACTCCTGCAGTATGGCCCACTCTTCCCCCCAGTCCCGTTGGACCTTGGAGAATCAGGAACCCAATGAGGACTTCATGCAGAGTGTCACTCGGTTTTTGCACTAATATCTCTCTTAATCTAAGAAGTGCATGAAAATCCTCATGGAGTTTCACACCACTCAGAGGGCAGCGCCATTGGTATTTGCAATAACAGTGGTCAAGATCTTTTAGGATTTGCCTCTGGGGCAGATCAGTGCTTCCATCATTTCCCGAGGAAATGTAGAATGGTCAGCGACGACCGCCAACCTTAAAACACATTTGGAAAAGTAAATTGCTTGTGAAGCTGACTAAGATGTTGTCCCTACTGACTCTGAGGTAATAAAAAATTTATGTAACAGTTTGAGGTTTGGAAAGGCTGGGACCTTTTAAGGTCAGGGATCAAGAACAATGGCGACACAGGCTAATGGTGTGACTGTCACAAAGGCTGAACTGTTGATGACTGATTTCTGTCCCAGGTTTAGCCTCAGTTCCTGATAGGTTTTAATAAGGATTGCCAATCACAGATGTGCGTTCTGATCATTTAAAGCAGATATGACATTTTTATACAGATATTTAGATTTCTGTTTTTTTAAAGATTCTTGAGTACTGTTAAAGATAAATAATACAATATTTAAACATTTCTCTGTAAATTGAAATTGATTACTTATGATGTTACGTTGGCCTTGGGAGGAATTTGATTTCTTTAGGTGTACTATGTAATATTTGTTCTAATACACTATTGGGTATCATTTTTTCAGCACTATGCAAGAAAATAAAACTAGAACATGATCACATTTGTGTAATATAATATTCAATAAATTAATGGTCTATACGGAAAATACTGCCTGTCGGGAAAAAGAGAAAACCTACAAAATTGAACTGTATGTCACAGGAATGAACCTCGGAATAAAAATATTATCTAGAAAAATCTCCTATACTTTATTTTCCTAAATCATTTCTACCCATGCCATGCCCCTGACCAACTTTCTCCATTCAGAGTAAGTAACCAATATTGAAGACAAGAGAAGTCTCTAGATTTAGAGAGATATAGTATGTAAAGGTTTCCACTGTGTCACAAAAGACTCACCTGGAAAAGGCACTCTCAAAATTGGTCAATGAAAGCAAAGCTGTTCAGCAGGTAGGATATGGAGGTTCTCAGTGACACCATCATTAGTCCCTCCCTGAAAAATCTCTTGTAACCTTGAGAGCTCTAGCTCCTTCTGTGAGGTCATAAGTGTTGTTGTGACAGCACTTGCTTCTTAGATATTCCTTCAGTACCTCTAGTGCTTACTAATTGGCCATTAATTCAGAGTGAACAGCCATTTTTGAGGGAGAAAATGAGGATGAAGAGATCAGAGGTGGAAAGAAGGAAGATGCTCTTCTGTCTTGGTGTTAAAAAAGGAAGAAATACGTGGTCCATTGGAGAGCTAAATTAGTCCTGGGTAGGTTTTTAGTGGGTTCCCTGAAGAGACAGCCTTGATCTGAGTCTTCCACATATGGGAATCAGGAGATGGGAGCCTCTCAGAAGCATCTGGACTTCCCTGTTCTTATGGTTCCTGGAAGTCAGAGTGTTTATATCATTCATTTCTTTATTCCACAAGCCAATATTGGGAAGGGCACAGTTGTTTCCTGAGAGCTCATGACTTTTATTCTTTTTGTCATGAAGATAAAGGTCCTGAGGAAGAAGGGATGAACAAGTATTGTATTTTCAGCTCAGAGTAAACTCCTTCAGGCTTTGGATCCCTATAGTGCTGTTTGTGTCTGACACTGATATCTGGGATAGAGAAGTTCTTCTAGTTGAGATTTCATCATCTCAGTCTAACTACCATTTCCTTACAGTGACCCTTTACATTCCTGAGTCAATAGGTGAGATAAGCTAGCAGTTTCTTTTCTTTTATTTCTTCCATTTTTTTTCATTTTTTAGCAAATTTTATTGCTTATTTAATTGGATATTTCTATATTAACATTTCAAATGTTATTTTCTTTCACAGTTTCCTGTCAATAAGACCCCTAACTGGTCCCACTACCCTTCTTCTATAACCTCCCTTACTGCACCTTGACATTCTTTGAACTGGGAGTCAAACCTGGGAAGGACAAAGTTTTTCTCCTTCCATTGGTGCACAACAGGGCCATCCTCTGTAACATATGATATTGGAGCCATAGTTCTGTCCATGCACAGAATATTGGATTAGTACCAGAAATCTCTGTTTCTTTGGAATTGCTTTTAGTATGGAGTTGAAAGCCCCTTCAATTTCTTTGGAGCAATGTCCTTGTCGTCCTCCAATGTTTATGTTATTATTATGGTTAGAATTAAGTATGACTATTTTCATGGAAAATCCCCACCCAGCTGCAGAATACTAATACACATCTGGTGGTCAAGAAAAATAATAATATTTCAAAGTTGTCCTGCTGACTAATAATATGACATACCTGTGACATTTCTGATATTATGTCAACATCAGCTGACTCCCTGACCACACCAATACTGTATCTTTGGCCTGAGTAAATGTTTCTTACTTCTCCCCTCCCTCTGTTACCCCTGTTATGGTATAAATTCATCCTTGGAGGAAAATAAAATTTTTGCCTTGATCAGACTTCTATATTAACGTCCTCCTTTGCGACCCTTGTCCCCAATTCTATTCCTGGCACCCTCAGACCTCTCACTTACAAATGGCTACCAATGTGCAGCTCTTTGAAGATGTTCTTGAGGAGAACGTCTATCACTGTGAATAGGCTGGTCTGTCTTTTTGTTTGTGGAAGCCTTCGTTCCCCCTTGGAGCTTTTGCTCCCACCCCCGTCCCATCCCAGAGCTTTTGCTGAGTGATGGAACAAGCATTCTACAGTCATCTTTTGTGACATGTCTCAGGGAGTCACTCAGGACACAAATAGGGTTAAAATTTAAAAAAAAAAATCTTAGATTTTGTAAAAATATTTGTCCATAGTTCCCCCAGGAGGGAACAACTGATTCAAAAGATAGTACAGAGTTAGTGATTGTTTAAAGGATGGGATAACCGTTTTACTGAAGTCTACCCCCTGTAATGAATAAAAGTTTTGTGGTTTATGGGTACAAGGTTGGCTCTCCTTGTATGGATGAGCAACCTCACATATGTGGATTTAAAACCTTATACCCTCATGCTACTGCAGTGGTCACTTTGTCAATCTGTGCTCTGTGATTGTGCTCCAGAAGTGGTCCACTATGAGGTCTTACAACATTTTGGTCCATCACAGGGAACTCTGTTCCCTCCAGACCACAATTGGCGAAGAGATCAGAGGTAAGCTCAAGCAAATCTGTGTTTTGTGTTCTGTGTTACTTTCTGTTTTGTCTCTGTGTCATGTCTGGTTTTTGTTTCATGTTGACTTGTGTTGTCTGCCTCTGATGGCTGAAGTGTTTGAGTCACCACTGGAGAGGATTGAGAGTCCACTTGGTAGTCGCTATTGGTCCTGTTATGGGCTTACGGCTGTGACAGGACGACTTGCTAGTTTTCACAGGCCATAGGCCCTAGAGGGTGCTCTAGGAGGAGAAAGGAATCTAGAAGACCCTCTAGAAACCCATTGCAATGCCCTTGAAGCCCTCCATTGTGTAGATGTTATTATTATTGTTAGAATTAACAATCGGTTCATGTTAACCTAGTTAACAATTAACTAGGTTCATGAAAAATCCCCAGCCAGCTGAAGAAGACTAATACAAATCTGGTGGTCAAGAAAAATAATAATATGATAATGTTGTCCTGCTGATTAATAATACGACAAACCTGTGAACTTTCTGATGTCCTTTCAACATCAGTTCCATAACCAAATGAATCCTGTGTTCTTGCCCTGCGTAAATGTTTCCTACTTCCCCCTCCCTCTGTAACCCCTGTGATGTTATAAATTCAGCCTTAGAGAAAAATAAAATAGATGCCTTTTTCAGGCTCTTGTCTTGGCATCCTTCTTGCGTCCTTTGTCCCACATTCTCTTCCAGGTACCTTCAGAACCCTCACTTACACAGCATTTGTAATCCTTTCTCAAAATCTCAACAGATCAGTTGTCAGTAAACTAGTTTGCCACTAGCATTAACTTCTGTATTTCATAAGTTTAGCTGTGTCTCCCAGGAAAGATCTATATCCGGTACCTGGAAGCATGTACTTCATTCATCAATCATATCTAGTTTTGGTGATATATATATATATATATAGTGTCTCCTACAGCAATGAGGTTAAGTAGAATTTTAGCATGGATTCTGAGCAAGTAGTTCAAGAATGTAGAATCCACAAATGACAATGCCAAATAAACTCCATCCTGTTCTTATGAACATATTGAAGTTGAGATTTAACTGTACCTCAAGCCATTCCTCTCCCTGCCCATCCAAATGAATCTTATGTTTTGTCTGAAGAAAGAACCATGATAAAATATCCAAAAACCTCAAGTCTGGCCCTGGGAAAACCAAAGGTAGATTTATAGAACTTATATCTATTGGGACTACAGATCTGCTTTCTAAAGTCCATGTTGTCCTTTGCTTTACAGATGTCTCATAATTTTTGGATTAAATATCTATTTAGAGTTCTTTATTTGAAGTAGGCACACAATATTTTCACTGTTCTGTTCACTCTATAGCTCTACCCCCTTTGTTGCCAATATCTGGGAGTAAGAGGTGCTTCTAATTGAGACTTCACCATCTCACTATTTCCAATATTATTTCTCTGACTACCATTCCCTGACATTGACACATTAGATTTCTCAGTCAACAGCTGTGTTTAGCTGGCAGTTTTCTTTTCATTTATTTCTTATATATTTTTTTATTTTTTTACAAATTTTATTTGTTTTTTTTAATGTATATTTCAATATTCACCTTTATAATATTATTTCCTTTAAGAGTTTCCTCCCATAAGATCACTAACTGGTCCCTCTCCACTTCTTCTATAACTCCCTTACTGTCCCTTCTAATTCTCTTTAACTGTGAATCAAACCAAGGGAGCATCAAGTGGTTCTTCCTCCATTGGTGCCCAACAAGGCCGTTTTCTGCTACATATGCAGTTGGAGACATAGGTCTGTTCACGTTTAGTCTTTCAATATTAGTCTCATACCAGAAAACTTTGATTCATTAGCAATGTTGTTCTTATGGTGTTGAAAGTCCCCTCAGCTCTTGTTAGCCTTTCTCAAAATCTACCAACAAGAGGTCCATTTTCAGTTCACAGATTTACCAATAGCATACACTTTTGCATTTGACATGCTCTTGCTGTGTCTCTCACAACAGAGCTATATCAGTTTTCTGGCAGAATGCACTTCTTAGCTTCATCAATTATAATTGGTGACAGATATATATATATATATATATATATATATATATATATATATATATATATATATATATATATACACACTTTTGGTGCCTACAGCTTTTTGGTGGAATGTTAACATAGATTCTGTGCAACTAGGTCAAGAATGTAGAGTTTACAATGACAATGTTAAATAGACTCTCTCCTGTACTTGAAGTTCAGGTTTCACTGTTCCTCAAGCTTTCTTAACCCTGCCAATCCTCCTGTTTCTTATATTTGGCTTTAAGAAAGAATCATGGTAAAATATCTAAAACCTTCAAGTCTGGCCATGGGAACACAGGAAGGTAGATAGTGTGGTACAGATATCAAATGTGACTAGAGGTCTGAATTTATAGTCAATATGGTCCTTTGTTTTATTGATGTCTGGTAATATTTGGATAAAATAAGGATTTGTGTGTTGATCATTAGAATTATGTACGGATATTTCCACTGCTATATTGACTCAATAGCCAGGCCAAGTTTGTTGCCTAATTCATTGCAAAAAAAAAAAAAAAGGGAATTGGAAAAATGAAATTTTGAGTACACATGCAGGAATATATATAATGTCCCCTGTCAATGAATGTACAATCAGATAATGCAAAACAATGTTCACTCAATTAAAGGTCTGTAGGGTAAATACTGGCACATGGAAAACTGAGTAAACCTAGGGAATAGAACTGAATGTCACAGGATTGGACCGGGGAATAAAATTATTCACCAGAAGAATCTCCTTCACTCCTTGTTCCTATTACTTTTCTAACCTTGCCAAGCCCCTGACAAACTTCTCCATTCAGAGCATGTAACCACTAATGAAGCAGAGAGAAGTCCCTAGCTTAGAGAGATGTAGAATGTAAAGGTTTCCACTATGTCACAGGAAACACTCCAGGAAAGGGCATCTCCAAATCTGGTCAATGTAAGGAAATCTGTTCAGCAGGTAGGCCATGGCAGTTCTCAGTAACATCATCTTTAGGCCCTCCCTGAAAAATCTCTTGTAACCTGGAGAGCCCTAGCTTCTTCTGTGATGTCACAAGTGCTATTGTGACTGCAACTGCCTCAAATTCAGAGTAAACAGCCATTTGAGAAGGAGAACAAAGAGAATGAAGAGATAAGAGATGGGCAAAGGAAGCTGGCCTTCTGTCTTGTATAAAGAAAGGAAGGAAGATGTGGTTTATGGGATAGCTCAGTGAGACATGGGTAGGCGTTGAGTGGGATAACTGAAGAGAAAGCCTTTATCTGACCCTTCCACATATGGGAATATGGAGCAGGGAGCCTCTCAGAAGCATCTGGACTTCCCTTGTTGTTATTTTTCTTGAAAGTCAGATAGTTTATATCATTAATTTCCATATCCCAAAAGCCAAGTGTTGGAAAGGGCAAAGTTGTTTTTCTGAGAGCTCATGGCCTTTGTCCTTTTGGGCCAGGAGGAAAAGTTCCTTAGGAAGAAGGGAAAGACAAGAATTGTGTCCTGAGCTCAGAGTAAACTCTTTCATGCTTTGGATTCCTATAGTGCAGTTTGTGTCTGTCACTGATATCTGGAAGAGACAAGTGCTTCTACCTGAGATTTCATCATCTCAGTCTTTCCACTAGTATTACTCTACCATTCCCTGACAACGACAGTTTAGATTTCTGAATGAATAGTTCTAATTAGCTGGCAGATTCTCTTCTTTTATTTCTTTCATTTTTTATCATTTTTTAACAAATTATATTGCTCTTTTAATTGGATATTTATATATTTACATTTAAAATTTAAAATATTATTTCTTTTCCCTATTTCTTGCCCATAAGATCCCTAATCGGTCCCACTCTCCTTCTTCTATAGGCTCACTTACTGCACCTTCACATTCCCGTTATCTGGGATCAAAACTAGAGAGGACCAAGGGCCTCTCTTTTTATTGGGACCCAAACAGGTCATCCTCTGCTACAGATGCAATTGAGTCCGATGTCTACCCATGTATAGTCTTTGACTATTGGTTTAGTATATATATATATATATATATATATATATATATATATATATATATATATATATATATATAATTTGTTGGTTCCTACAGCTGTGACATCATGTGGAATTTTAATTTGGATTCTGAGCAACTAGGTCAAGAATGTAGAATCCACAAATGACAATGTCAAATAACTCCCTCCTGTTCTTTTGAACCTATGGAAGATGAGGTTTCACTGGTCCTCTAGCTGTTCTTCTCCCTGCTCATCCTCCATTATTTTATGTTTGGCCTTAACAAAGAATCATGGTAAAACATCCAACCCTCAAGTCCTGCACAGGAACACATTAAGGTTGCTATTGTAGTACTGATATCAAATGGGAATAGAGAACTGAATTCTATAGTCCATGTGATCCTTTGCAGTATTGATGTCTAGTAATCTTTAGATAAATTAAGGATTTGGGAGTTTATCATTTGAAGTAGGTACACAATGGTTACACTGTTATACTCACTCTAGAGCTGGGCCCACTTTGTTGCCAAAACCATTGCAGAAAATGGAATTGGAGAACTGAATTTTTGAGTACACATTGAGGAATATTTATAAAGTCCCCAATCAAGGATTGTACAATAAAAAAGTGAAATACATATTCATTCAATTAAAGGTCTGTATGCAAAATAATGGCCTTTGGGAAACAGAGAAAACCTAGAAATTTGAACTGTATGTCACAGTAATAAAACTGGGAATAAAAATATTATCTGGAAGAATCTCCTCCACTCCATGTTCCTAAATCATTTCTACCCATGCCAAGCCCCTGACTAACATTCTCCATTCAGAGCAGGTAACCACTAATAAAGCACAGAGAAGTCTCTAGCTTTAGGGAGATTTAGTAAATGAAGGTTTCCACTGTGTACCAGGAGTCACTCCTGGAAAGGGCACCCTTGAATCTGGTCAGGAAATTGTTCAGCAGGTAGGCCATGGCAGCTTTCAGTGACATCAGCATTAGTCCCTCCCTGAATAATCTCTTGTATCCTGCCTCTCAGATATTCTTTCCTTACGTCTAGGATTTGTATAGTGGCCTCTACTTCAGAGTAAAGAGCCTTTGGAAATGAGAACAAAGATGATGAAGAGATCAGAGATGGGGAAAAGGAACCTGGCCTTCTGTCTTGTTATTTAAAAAAAGGAAGAAATACGTGGCCCATGGGAAATCTCAGTGAGTCCTGTGTAGGAGTTGAGTGGAATCGCTGAAGAGATAGCCTAGACTTGAGCCTTCCACATATGGGAATAAAGAGATTGTAGCCTCTCAGAAGCATCTTGACATCCCTGGTTTTTATGGTTCCTGGAAGTCAGAGAGTTTATATTATTACTTTCTTTATTCCAAAAGACAGGTTTTTATCTTGGCACATTTGTTTTCCTGACAGCTCATGGCTTTTACTCTTTTTGCCCAGAAGAAAAACCTCCTAAGGAAGAAGAGACAGACAAGTATCGTGTCCTCAGCTCAGAGTAAACTCCTCCATGCTTTGGATACGTATTGTGCAGTTTGTGTCTGACACTGATATCTGGGAGAGAGAAGTGCTTCTAATTCAGACTTCATCATCTCAATATTTCGACTAGTATTACTCTGACTGCCATTCCCTGACAGTGACCCATTTGATTTCTGAGTCCATAGATGTGATTAGCTGGAAGTTCTCTTTTCTTTTATTTCTTTCATTTTTTTTTATATTTTAACAAAATACATTGCTTTTTTATTTGGATATTTCTATATTTACATTTAAAATGTTATTTCCTTTCCCACTTTTCTGTCCATAAGATCACTAACTGTTCTGCCTTACTGTCCCTTGAACTAACAGTCAAACCTAGAGAGGACTAAGGGCTTCTCATTCCAATAGTGCCCAAAAAGGCCATCCTCTGCAACATAAGCATTTGGAACCATAGGTTTGTCCACGAATAGTCTTTGATTATTGTTTTAGATCCAGAACATACTGGTTCATTGACATTGTTGTTCTTATGTGGTTGAACTCAGCATCAGCTCTTATAATTCTTTCTCAAAATCTACATAACTCTGGTGTCAGAAAAGTAATAAGACTGTAGTGTTCCTTCTATTTCTAGTTTGTTGAATAGTTAGGAGAATATTGGTATTAGGTGTTCTATGAAGGTCTGAGAGAATTCTGTACTAAACCTTCCTCATCCTGGGATCTCTTGGTTAGGAGACATTTAATGACTGCTTCTACTACTTTACAAGTAAAGGGAGTATTTAGATGGTTTATCTGATCGTGATTCAAGATACTTTGGTATCTTGTATCTGTCTAGAAAATTATCCATTTGATCCTTGCTTTCCTGTTTTGTTAAGTATATGCTTTTATAGTAGGATCTGATAATTTTTTGAGCTTCCTCATTTTCTATGGTTATATCTCTATTTCACTTCTGATTTTGTTATTTTTAATTTGAATACAAAGGATTTACCTATCTTCTGGATTTTTCAAAGAACCAGCTCCTGGTTTTGTTGATTCTCTACATAATACCTTTTGTTTCTACTTGGTTGATTTCAGTATGGAGTTTGATTATTTCCTGCTGTCTAGTACTCTTGGTGTATTTGGATTTTTATTGGTTCTGAGATTTCAGGTGTTCGGACAAACTGCGAGTGTATCATAGCTCCTGTTTCTTTGTGGAGGCTCTCAGAGCTATGAGTTTTCCTCTTAGCATTGCTTTTTTGTGTTCCCAATTTATGCATTCATTTTCATTAAATTCTAGAAAGTCTTTAATTTTTTTTCTTTATTTCTTCAATCTTCTTGCATCTTTTGAGGCCTATTTTGTGATGGATCATATTATCAGTTTTGTAGAAGGTACCATGTAGGACTGAGAAGAAAGTGTCAGGAGCCATATCAGGACAAGCTCATAACTAACAGGTGATCATCCTCAGATGGACAGCCTTGGATTATTTTATAATCCACAACTGGTTTGCCCTTATTAAGCAAGGTTGTAAGAGATTCATTTTTGGAAAGTTTCCTGCTATTGAAATGCTATTCGTGTTATTATTATTAGACATATATAGCAATCATTGAGTAAGAGCACACCCCTTTGGAGCAGATCTCTGCAGGCCTATGAAGTTGCACTGTCCCGTAGTGATGCTATTCATACAAATAGATGAATTCTTTAGTCTTAATAATGATCCTACAATAATTCCTAAAATTATATGAATGGTTATTAAGCTCTTATATAGTGGAACTCCTACAAGTCTCTTTCTGATAGTCAGAATTCCAGTGACAACTCCAGTCTCCCAGGTGTCACCAGGTAATTATTCTAAGACAGTAAACAGACTTTCTCCTACTTAGAACACAATTCAAGAAGTTGCAAAAACAGTTATCAAGTGTCATAAACTATTTGTTACAGGTGCAAGGACAGGGGATAAGATATTGAATGTGTTTATTTGTAAATAACTTCACTAACAACTATGGTTTTAGACATTCAGTGAACCTGTAGAGCTGACACTGGTGATGAATGTTTAGCCAGATAATTACTCCTGATGGATATCCATGTAAACATTCTCGGTTGTAAACTTGTATTTCTATTTATGCTTTGATCTTTCATATGTACTTGTGGTGAACAATTTAACACCTGATCATGTATTCTGAAAAATTTTTAGGTGCTGAGGACAAAGAGAAGACACACAGAAGGACTGAGACAGAGGGTCTGAACTGGAAGGACAGAGACAGATGGACAGAGCAGGAGAGGGGATGACCTGAAAAGACCAGTTTGAGATAAGGAAAACAAAGGTAAGTAGAACTAAGACAAAAAGATCTGGGCTGAGAAGTAATGTAGAGAGGAATAACTTATGTAACATAAGAGAGCAATCTAGAGAATGCAGGTGAAAAGAGGACAAAAGAAGAAGCTGGAAAGAATAGAAGGTGCAGGCAGGTTTCTCCTTATCTTGGGACAGAAAAGGACATTTCTTAATAGCAATGCAAAATTAGTCTTGTTAAAAGGAACAGGCCTTTTCTTTTACAAACTTGGGTTTAAATCACTTAGCATTAAAAGGGTAGAAGCGATTTCTTTCTCTCTGTAATAAAGATTGGAGTTCATCTTTCTGTACTGGTCCTTGGTCTTTTGCACCATATGCATATGTAAGTATTGATGTCTGTGTAAGTATGCAATTATGAGAATGTATGCATGTGTGTGTGTGAGTGTGTGTGTGTGTGTGTGTGTGTGTGTGTGTGTTTGTGTAAGAATATAATTGTGACTCTGCTAGCAGAACCCGTGAGAGAGAGACCCAACCGCCTGGTCAGGTGGGCACTCCTGAGGCTGCAGAGCTGAAGAGACCACCAACACTGCCCACCCCTGCCCACATCCCTGGCCCAAGAGAAAATTGTATAAGGCCTCTGGGCTCCCGTGAGGGAGGGCCCAGGAGTGGCAGGACCCCTGCCTGAGACACCGCCAGAACCTGAAGGAAACAGACTGGATAAACAGTTCTCTGCACCCAAAACCTGTGGGAGGGAGAGCTAAACGTTCAGATAGGCAGACAAGCCTGGGAAAGCAGAATAGACTGCTCTCTGCACATACATCTCGGAAGCAAGAGGTAAAAACAAAAGGCCATCTGGAACCCTGATGCACTGAAGATCCCGGAAAGGGTGGCGTAGATCTTCCTGGTTGCTGCCGTCACAGAGAGCCCGTGGGCAGCACCCTGTGAGTGAACTTGAGCCTCAGGACCACAGGTAAGACAAACTTTTCTGCTGCAAGTGACCTGCCTGGTGAACTCAAGACACAGGCCCACATGAACAGCTGTAGAAATGTACAGAGGAAAAACTAAATGCCCAAAAGCAGAACACTCTGTCACCATAACTGACTGAAAGAGAGGAAAACAGGTCTACAGCACTGCTGACACACAGGGTTATAGGACAGTCTAGCCACTGTCAGAAATAGCAGAACAAAGTAACACTAGAGATAATCTGATGCCGAGAGGCAAGCGCAAGAACCCAAGCAACAGAAACAAAGACTACATGGCATGATCGGAGTCCAATTCTCCCACCAAAAAAAAACATGGAAAATCCAAACACACCAGAAAAGCAAGATGTAGTTTCAAAATCATATTTGATCATGATGCTGGAGGACTTCAAGAAAGACGTAAAGAACTCCCTTAGAGAAACACAGGAAAACATTAATAAACAAATAGAAGCCTACAGAAAGGAATCACAAAAATCCCTGAAAGAATTCCAGGAAAACATAAATAAACAAGTAGATGCCCATAGAGAGGATACAAAAATCCCTGAAAGAGTTCCAGGAAAGCACAATCAAACAGTTGAAGGAATTAAAAATGGAAATAGAAGCAATCAAGAAAGAACACATGGAAAAAACCCTGGATATAGAAAACAAAAAGAAGAGACAAGGAGCTGTAGATACAAGCTTCACCAAAAGAATACAAGAGATGGAAGAGAGAATCTCAGGAGCAGAAGATTCCATAGAAATCATTGACTCAACTGTCAAAGATAATGTAAAGCAGAAAAAGCTACTGGTCCAAAACATACAGGAAATACAGGACTCAATGAGAAGACCAAACCTAAGGATAATAGGTATAGAAGAGAGTGAAGACTCCCAGCTCAAAGGACCAGTAAATATCTTCAAAAAATCATAGAAGAAAACTTCCCTAACCTAAAAAAAGAGATACGCATAGACATACAAGAAGCCTACAGAACTCCAAATAGATTGGACCAGAAAAGAAACACCTCCCGTCACATAATTGTCAAAACACCAAACGCACAAAATAAAGAAAGAATATTAAAAGCAGTAAGGGAAAAAGGTCAAGTAACATATAAAGGGAGACCTATCAGAATCACACCAGACTTCTCGACAGAAACTATGAAGGCCAGAAGATCCTGGACTGATGTTATACAGACCCTAAGAGAACACAAATGCCAGCCCATGTTACTGTATCCAGCAAAACTCTCAATTATCATAGATGGAGAAACCAAGATATTCCATGACAAAACCAAATTTACACAATATCTTTCTACAAATCCAGCAGTACAAAGGATATTAAATGGTAAAGCCCAACATAAGGGGGCAAGCTATACCCTAGAAGAAGCAAGAAACTAATCGCCTAGGCAACAAAACAAAGAGAATGAAAGCACACAAACATAACCTCACATCCAAAAATGAATATAACGAGAAGCAATAATCACTATTCTTTAATATCTCGCAACATCAATGGCCTCAACTCCCCAATAAAAAGAAATAGATTAACAAACTGGATACGCAACGAGGACCCTGCATTCTGCTGCCTACAGGAAACACACCTCAGAGACAAAGACAGACATTACCTCAGAGTGAAAGGCTGGAAAACAACTTTCCAAGAAAATGGTCAGAAGAAGCAAGCTGGAGTAGCCATTCTAATATCAAATAAAATCAATTTTCAACTAAAAGTCATGAAAAAAGATAAGGAAGGACATCATATTCATCAACGGGAATATCCACCAAGATGAACTCTCAATCCTAAATATCTTTGCCCCAAATATAAGGGCACCTACATACGTAAAAGAAACCTTACTAAAGCTCAAAACACACATTGCACCTCACACAATAATAGTGGGAGATTTCAACACCCCACTCTCATCAATGGACAGATCATGGAAACAGAAATTAAACAGTGATGTCGACAGACTAAGAGAAGTCATGAGTCAAATGGACTTAACGGATATTTATAGAATATTCTATCCTAAAGCAAAAGGATATACCTTCTTCTCAGCTCCTCATGGTACTTTCTCCAAAGTTGACCATATAATTGGTCAAAAAACGGGCCTCAACAGGTACAGAAGGATAGAAATAGTCCCATGCGTGCTATCGGACCACCACGGCCTAAAACTGGTCTTCAATAACAATAAGGGAAGAATGCCCACATTAACATGGAAATTGAACAATGCTCTACTCAATGATAACCTGGTCAAGGAAGAAATAAAGAGAGAAATTAAAAGCTTTTTAGAATTTAATGAAAATGAAGGTACAACATACCCAAACTTATGGGACACAATGAAAGCTGTGCTAAGAGGAAAACTCATAGCGCTGAGTGCCTGCAGATAGAAACAGGAAAGAGCATATGTCAGCAGCTTGACAGCACACCTAAAAGCCCTAGAACAAAAAGATGCAAATACACCCAGGAGGAGTAGAAGGCAGGAAGTAATCAAACTCAGAGCTGAAATCTGAAGTAGAAACAAGTAGAAACAAAAGGACCATAGAAAGAATCAACAGTACCAAAACTTGGTTCTTTGATTAAATCAACAAGATAGATAAACCCTTAGCCATACTAAAGAGAGGACACAGAGAGTGCGTCCAAATTAACAAAATCAGAGATGAAAGGGGAGACATAACTACAAATTCAGAGGAAATTAAAAAAAAAATCATCAGATCTTACTATAAAAACCTATATTCAACAAAACTTGAAAATCATCAGGAAATGGACAATTTCCTAGAAAGATAACAGGAACCGAAGTTAAAGCAGGAACAGATAAACCAGTTAAACAACCCAATAACTCCTAAGGAAATAGAAGCAGTCATTAAAGGTCTCCCAACCAAAAAGAGCCCAGGTCCAGACGGGTTTAGTGCAGAATTTTATCAAACCTTCATAGAAGACCTCATACCAATATTATCAAACTATTCCCCAAAATTGAAACAGATGTATCACTACCGAATACCTTCTACAAAGCCACAATTACTCTTATACCTAAAGCATACAAAGACACAACAAAGAAAGAGAACTTCAGACCAATTTCCCTTATGAATATCGACGCTAAAATACTCAATAAAATTCTGGCAAACCGAATTCAAGAGCACATCAAAACAATCATCCACCATGATCAAGTAGACTTCATCCCAGGCATGCAGGGATGGGTTAATATACGGAAAACCATCAATGCCATCAACTATATAAGCAAACTTAAAGAACAAAACCACATGATCATTTCATTAGATGCTGAGAAAGCATTTGACAAAATTCATCACCCCTTCATGATAAAAGTCCTGGAAAGAATAGGAATTCAAGGCCCATACCTAAACATAGTAAAAGCCATATACAGCAAACCAGTTGCTAACATTAAAGTAAATGGAGAGAAACTTGAAGCAATCCCACTAAAGTCCGGGACTAGACAAGGCTGCCCACTCTCTCCCTACTTATTCAATATAGTTTTTGAAGTTCTAGCCAGAGCAATCAGACAACAAAAGGAGATCAAGGGAATACGGATCGGAAAAGAAGAGGTCAAAATATCACTATTTGCAGATGATATGATAGTATATTTAAGTGATACCATAAGTTCCACCAGAGAACTACTAAATCTGATAAACAACTTCAGCAAAGTGGCTGGGTATAAAATTAACTCAAATAAATCAGTTGCCTTCCTCTATACAAAAGAGAAACAAGCCGAGAAAGATATTAGGGAAACGACAGCCTTCATAATAGACCTAAATAATATAAAGTACCTCGGTGTGACTTTAACAAAGCAAGTAAAAGATCTGTACAATAAGAACTTCAAGACACTGAGGAAAGAAATTGAAGAAGACCTCAGAAAATGGAAAGATCTCCCATGCTCTTGGATTGGCAGGATTAATATAGTAAAAATGGCCATTTTACCAAATGCGCCCTACAGATTCAATGCAATCCCCATCAAAATACCAATCCAATTCTTCAAAGAGTTAGACAGAACAATTTGCAAACTCATCTGGAAAAACAAAAAACCCAGGATTGCTAAAACTATCCTCAACAATAAAAGGACTTCAGTGGGAATCACTATCCCTGAACTCAAGCAGTATTACAAAGCAATAGTGAAAAAAACTGCATGGTATTGGTACAGATACAGACTGCCAGACCAATGGAATAGAATTGAGGACCCAGAAATGAATCCACACACCTATGGTCACTTGATTTTTGACAAAGGAGCCAAAACCATCCAATGGAAAAATGATAGCATTTTCAGCAAATGGTGCTGGTTCAACTGGAGGTCAACATGTAGAAGAATGCAGATGGATCCATGCTTAAGTCCAAGTGGATCAATGACCTCCACATCAAACCAGACACACTCAAACTAATAGAAGAAAAACTAGGGAAGCATCTTGAACACATGGGCACTGGAAAAAATTTCCTGAAGAAAACACCAATGGCTTACGCTCTAAGATCAAGAATCGGCAAATGGGATCTCCTAAAACTGCAAATCTTCTGTAAGGCAAAGGACACTTTGGTTAGGACAAAACGGCAACCAACAGATTGGGAAAAGATCTTTACCAATCCTACAACAGATAGAGGTCTTATATACAAAATATACAAAGAACTCAAGAAGTTAGACTTCAGGGAAACAAATAACCCTATTAAAAAAAGGGGTTCAGAGCTAAACAAAGAATTCACAGCTGAGGAATGCCAAATGGCTGAGAAACACCTAAAGAAATGTTCAACATCTTTAGTCATAAGGGAAATGCAAATCAAAACAACCCTGAGATTTCACCTCACACCAGTGAGAATGGCTAAGATCAAAAACTCAGGTGACAGCAGATGCTGGCGAGGATGTGGAGAAAGAGGAACACTCCTCCATTGTTGGTGGGATTGCAGACTGGTAAAACCATTCTGGAAATCAGTCTGGAGGTTCCTCAGAAAATTGGACATTGAACTGCCTGAGGATCCAGCTATACCTCTCTTGGGCATATACCCAAAAGATGCCTCAACATATAAAAGAGACACGTGCTCCACTATGTTCATCACAGCCTTATTTATAATAGCCAGAAAATGGAAAGAACCCAGATGCCCTTCAACAGAGGAATGGATACAGAAAATGTGGTACATCTACACAATGGAATATTACTCAGCTATCAAAAACAATGAGTTTATGAAATTCGTAGGCAAATGGTTGGAACTGGAAAATATACCTGCCCAATCACAGAAAGACATACATGGTATGCACTCATTGATAAGTGGCTATTAGCCCAAATGCTTGAATTATCCTAGATCCCTAGAACAAACGAAGCTCAAGACTGATGATCAAAATGTGAATGCTTCACTCCTTCTTTAAATGAGGAAAAAGAATACCATTTGGAGGGAAGGGAGAGGCAATGATTAAAAAAGAGACTGAAGGAACACCCAGTCAGTACCTGCCCCACATGTGGCCCATTCATGTACAGCCACCCAATTAGACAAGATGGATGAAGCAAAGAAGTGCAGACTGACAGGAGCAGGATGTAGATCGCTCCTGAGAGACACAGCCAGAATACAGCAAATACAAAGGCGAATGCCAGCAGTATACCACTGAACTGAGAATAGAACCCCCGTTGAAGGAATCAGAGAATCAGGAAGAGCTTGAAGGGGCTCAAGACCCCATATGTACAACAATGCCAAGCAACCAGAGCTTCCAGGGACTAAGCCACTAACTAAAGACTATACATGGACTTACCCTGGACTCTGACCTCATAAGTAGCAATGAATATCCTAGTAAGAGCACTAGTGGAAGGGGAAGCCCTGGGTCCTGCTAAGACTGAACCCCCAGTGAACTAGACTGTGGGGAGGAGGGTGGCAATGAGGGGAGGGTTGGGAGTGGAACACCCATAAGGAAGAGGAGGGGGGAGGTGGTTGTTTGCCCGGAAACCGGGAAAGGGAATAACACTCGAAATGTATATAAGAAATACTCAAGTTAATAAAAAAGAAAAAAATAATGTAATTGTGAGATTGCATGAAATTTGGGCCCAGCTGAATTTCAGTGGAAATGTATCAATGCACATTAATTGAATCCAGGTGTGAAATTATATGTTTATTCATATTTGTCTATGTAAAAGTTTTTAATTCTGTAATTGCTATGCACTTCTCATGGTTTAATAGATGTTGATGGCTCCAAGCTTCTCCCTAGCCTGTCAAGCAAAAAGCATAAGGACAAAATGGAAAAGGCTCCAGCAAGTAATCTTCTACTTTATCTCCTGCTGTTTCAGAATGAGGTGGTAAGTGCCAGAGACTGCAGTTTCTGGTCTCAGAAGGCAGACCAGTTACACTAGCACAGCATAGTGACTTGGACATAGATAAGTAAATCAGGTACAGAAACTTAGTAACTTAAACTTAGATAAGTAAACTTATTATTATACAGCAACCCAAAATATCTTGTTAGACAAAATCTTATCACATATCTCGTAAGACAAAGTCTTACCCTCAGCTAACACCCTTCATCCTCAGCTTCTTCAAGAAGAACGAACAGGAGAAAGATCAATCTTAGGGCTGGCCCATGGCAAGGAGGTGCATTATTTGTTTTAGGATGAAAGGTAGTATTGGTATTTGTTAAAAATATTTGGTTCATACCTTGTTTGTTTCTCTGTGTCCTTGCTTAGTTTCTCTTTCCATGATCTGTGCATTTATGACAGTGTGGTATTGTATATGGAATTATGTATGCTTTGAGCTTAGTAAAGTTTAATTGATGAATGAGTATGCCCTTCATTTTGTAGCATAATTATTCAGTATTGATTTTTTCTTGGTATATTTTTCATTTGATGTGTATGAAATGTCCTTCATTACCATTTTTCATAACTTTTCCTTGAAAGTCTCTTTCATTTGATATTAGAGTGGTTATGTCAGGTTCTTTCTTGGGAACATTGGCTGGAAAATTTTTTCCCACCTTTCATTCTGAACATATATTTGTCTTTGTCATTGGATTGTGTTGTTTAAGCAGCAAAATGCTGGGATATATATATATATATGCGTACACACACACACACACACACACACACACACACACACACACACACTCTTTATGTAGAATTGAGTCCTTTGGTGTTTTGTTTTATTTGGGACCAATATTTGCTTTTTCCGGTTAATTTTTTTGTTAGATATCAAATTATGTTTCTGTGGCTATCTTCTTTAACTCTTTTGTGTTTTTTCAAAGTAGATTATTTTCTTGCTTTGTGTGGGGGTGTAGTTTCCCTCCTTGTTCTGGAACATTAGTTATATTATCTTTTGAAGGACTGGATTTGTGGAAATATATTTTCTAAATTTGCTATTGTGTGGCATATCTTGATACCTCCATCTATGTTGTTAAGAGTTTTTATAGTAGCATGGGTTGACATTTTTGTTCTTTTAGAATCTGTGTGATATATGCCCAGGATCTGTGTCTTTTATGAAGTCTGGTGGAATTCTGATAGGTTTGCCTTTTTATGTTAGTTGACCTTTTTGCCTTACTGCTTTTAATATTTTTTCTTTGATTTGTGGACTTTATACTTTGACTATTATATGATGGGAGAAAATTCTTTTGTGGTCTAATTTTTTGGAGTACTATTTACTTCTCATATATTATCTCTTTCTTTAGGATAGGGAACATTTGTAGTATAATTTTGTTGAAGATATTTACTGGCCCTTCAAAGTGGGAGTCTTCATTCTCTTCTATACCTATAATCCTTAGGTTTTATCGACTCATTTTGCCTGAGATTTCTGGGATGTTTTGGGTTAGGAGTTTTTGTGTTTTGCATTTTTTGACAGTAGTGTCAATGTTTTCTATGGTACCTTCTGTCTCTGATAATCTTTTCATGTTTTATGTTCTGTTGTTTGATGCTTGCATTCTTGAATCCTAATTTCTTTCCCAGGTTTTCCATATCCAGAGTGACTCTTTTTGTCTGTTTTTGTTGTTGTTGTTGTTGCTGTTTAAATATTTTTTTCCTGATGGGTTGTTCAATTCCTCCACCTGTTTGATTATGGTCTCCTGTAATTCTTTAAGGGAGTTTTGTGTTTCCTCTACAAGGGCTTCTATCTCTTTACATCTGTTGTCCTGTATTTCTTTGATGGAGTTATTTATGTCTTTCTTAAAATCCTTTAACATCATCATGTTAAGTGATTTGAAGTACAAACATTTCTTTTTCTTTTCTGTTCTGTTGAGGGTATCCTAGCCTTGCGTTGGTGTGAGAACTGAGTTCTGATTATGTCATGTAGCCTTGGTTTATGTTGCTTAGGCTATTATACTTCCCTCTTGCCATCTCGTTATCTCTGGGGTTAGCTGGTTTTACTGTCTCTGACAATGGATTGATCCTCCTGTAAGCCTGTGTGTCAGCACTCCATGGAGACTAGTTCTTTCCTGAAGCATCTTGTGTACCAAAGCTATGGAACAGGTTCAGCTACAAGGAATAGATAGAAATCAAAAGTATCCTGTAGCAGACTGCCCCTCTCTTCCTGGGTTCTGAGGACTCTGAGAAGTGGTAGTCTCTAATGTGATCTTGAGTATGTCAGTACTCCTGGAAATCCAGCCATTTCCTGGTGGTGTCTGGGCACAGAGAGGTGAGGTACAGGTTCAGCTATGGAAACATAGTTTTGGGTCCTCTTGATTTTTAATCTTTCACTGGAACAGCTCACAAATGAAATTTGACTCTGTGACCAGTGAGCCCCTAGGAATGATCATCCCTTTGTATCTTCAGAGACTGGACAACACATGAGTGGCGCCTGACATTTTTACATGGGCGCTATGAATTAAAATAAGTATCATATTCTTACATGTCAAATGTATTCCTAACTGAGATAATTGCTCAGTCAACAAAGCATTGCTGTTGAATATGAAATAGACTATCGTTGAAAAATATAATGTTTAGACAATGTCATCTAGGTAATTGAATTTTAATATATTTATCAACTCACTTAAATACTTCATGATGGTTTAACCAACGCATGGAATGCATATTCATTAAAACGAAGAAAAGCATAAAGTTTATTTTTACAACTTTCTGAATCATGTAATAAATAATAAGTCTCCATTAATGTACCGGGATCCATAATAGTGGTATAGATTATGAATGAATAAAAAGTATTATGAGCTTTCTTTTATAAAAATTGCATAAAGATATAAGAAAAAAGAAAGAAGCGAATGCATAAATCAGTGTGTTGCAGGTGATTGTATGCACATAATTCAAGAATCTATTTTAGAAATAAGTTCATTGAGACTGTCCTAAGAAAGTGACAGTTAAGTTAAATAAGATGAAAAATAATTGAACTATATTTTGGGCAATATTACAATAAGTATAAGGTCAATAAAGGAAAAGAGCTTGACATATACAAAAAGTAAATGTGAAAGAAGGTTGTATAGATTAAGTGATGGAAGAGAGGACGAAATAAATCTGAAGCTTAGGCAAATAAAGCATATGGGCTTACAGAAACAATATAAGAGATATAAATTTTTATTTATAGAAAATATCTTAGAAATAATTGAATAGTTTTAAATAAGTTTGTTTAACTCAGTATGTATATAGGAAGGGACTCTGGTTACTTATGTATTATGAAATGATACCGAGCATGATTTGAAGGCTGTTTTTGAAGTTTAACTGGAAGTAGTGTCAGTGATAATGAAAAAGAGTCATATCAGAGAGCTATGTTGGAAATTGATGTTTTTGGTAGAAGAATGAGTGCGGGGAGGGCAAGAATCAAATAAAGCTAATGTCTTTTTTCTGAGCAATGAAAAGGTGTTGGGATTATTTACTCTGATTTGAAATATTTCATGATAAGTGGGTTTAGGAGAATTTTATAGGAATTTATTTTAGATCGATTTACTTCAAGATGCTTGAAAGAACCTGTAACTCACTAGACATTTCTACTTACTGTACATGGTTTTGTGATTTAAGCCATTACTCAGAGCATTATTAGCTGTTATATAAGAAAAAACTTAATTCAATATCTGTATTTATTAAGTTATATCTGGGAGTTCTTATTTAATAAAGAGCAAACCTATGATTATACTACATGTTTATTTAGTATATTCAGCAAATTATTTGCCCATTTACTTACTACAAACATTTTAGATTGCAATTAGAATTTAATCCAAGTTTATGGGGGTTGACACGGCTGTTTGATTAGTATTTAATAGCTCATGAATGTGAATTTCACCGAAAGAAGTCATTTGCTCAGTTTTTGTAAATTTACAGACCCTAGAAGAGAAAAAAAATATGTAATAAATTCTAGCTCTTCTAGTTTTTTTTTTTTTTTTTTTTTTTTTTGGAGCTGGGGATCGAACCCAGGGCCTTGCGCTTCCTAAGCAAGCGCTGTACTACTGAGCTAAATCACCAACCCCTCTAGTTTTCATATTTAGTATTTTAGTGTGTTATGCAGAAATTCTGAATCCAGATGATTTTAACTATAATATCCAGTAGTATTAAACACATGCACAGCATTTTACAACTATGAATAGTATATGCTTTCAGAAAATTTTCATTAAAAGAGCCAGAAATTCTTCATGACTTCTACCGAACATGGACATTGGGAACAGAATAAACCGCAAATAAGAAAATGCAGAAAGTGATTGACACACGCAAATTCTTGGTTTTAAATTTAACAATCGTGATAGTTATCGGATAGAGCTTTGAAAATAGAGTCAATGACAGGATGAAAAATACTGAAGAAGAGTATTTAAATTAAATTTTTACTAAATAAAAGAAAACAGTGGATCTGAAGGTAAGCTACATTTAACAAATTGACCCTGATCTTCTGCCACTATTTATTTAATGCTTTGGTTTTTGTTCTTATATTATGTTTAGAAACATATCAATGATTCTCATTATTCTTAAATAAATGATATGCAGTTCAGCTGATTAAATATTCCACATTATCTTAATGTTCTTCTGTATCATTAGATATTAAAATTATAGAGATTATTTTGACTAGAATAAAATTTATTGTTTCCTTATCATATGAGAGAAGCAATTATTTACAGAGAATGGATACCTGATATTTTCTAAATACTGTCAATAGAGGTTTAAAGCATATATATTAGCTCAATCATTTATACCTCCAAATGAAAGTCATTAAATGTTACTACACATATAGTACGTAAAGGAAGTGATATATAGGGATAAAACCAACACCTATCCTGCCACAATCATCTATTATCCCCATGATGAAAGCCAATCCTAGGAAGAGAAGATGGTACAGACACATTGAAGGATAAATCAGCTTCATACAAAATGAGGATTGAGCTGAAAAGGGATTTGAACTAAGAATAGTTAATAATAATATAAATAAGGTTAATGTTATGAGACCTGGTTTACCTGATATGGTTGCCTCATCCCTTTAACTTGGGCAGTCACATTTCTGCTCTGTGGAATGAGACGTCTCCACCTTCTCTGCCCTCACATATTTCAGTTTGTCACATGGTCCTCAGGACATCCTTATACCTGGGGAAGTATTTTTCTTCTTGGAAATAAAAAATGCTCATATTTCCTGACTTCGGAGACAGGGTTAAAAGGAAATGGGAAGTGAGTTACATACATACCAAAACTCTTCTGTATTATTCCCTAAATGGGGGTTTTTCGAGGATGGGATACTTGAGGTGAGCAGAAAGGAAAGATGCTGCTTTATTTGAAATATTTTCTTACCTCATTCTGTGCCCCTGTAAAGGGCCCAGCCTTATCTCTCAGGCGTGGCCATGTTCCTGTCACTGCTCCCCTCCCTATTTCTTGCAGCTCTTAATTCTAGTTCCTGCTTGCCACTCTAGGTTTCATCTTGACCAGATTCAGCTCATTTTCCTGTGATCCTGCTCTGAAACATACACAAGTTTTTTTTTTTTTCTTTTGTTTCATTTTCAATCGTTTAATGTTTATGTTGGCTTTTGTTTTACCTCTTTTATGGAAGCCTTAGAGGAGAATCATTCAGGGATGTCTGTTTTGATTGGAATGAGAAAATAAAGAAAAAATCCCTTTTTAATTTTACAAGACATTTTCATATCTAAGTTTTTCACTAACATTTCCCACCATGCTAGTTTATCTCCCTGTCTTGTCCTGAGTTGTTTCCTCTCATTGCTACTTGGATACTGCCTCGTAGGACTTACTGCAGAACCATGAATTCTGGCATACACGAGGAAGGAGTTGATTCTTCACCACTATTCTAACCCTTTTTTAGATGTATCTTCTTTCTCTCTTGAGCTATTTGAATTAATTTGGATTACTGTACTCAATTGTATAGTACTATAGTGCTTGCGCCTTGAAAATATCTGTTATTATTGTCTTGTCATAGTTCTACAGCTCAGGGTTGGGCCTAGTTACATTTTGGAACATTATTCCAAGAAGTTTGTGAACTTGAAAAAAACCTAGGCAGCAGCTATCAATACTTTCAGATGGTACTTTAATACATGAGGGCTTAAAAACTTTTAATAAATCATGGAAAAAGCAATATGAGATTCCTGTTTCTGTAAAGTACTTGAAAAACAAAAAAGGGAAAAAGATCATGCCCCACTCACTTTTGTCTTCACGTAGGGTGCACAAATGTGACTTTAGTTTTGATGCCTTTTCTGGTTAGAACATAAAATTGTTTGTGGTAGTTTGCGGTAATGGTTTGCTTCTATTAGTTTACGCTTTTGTGATTTTTTTTTTGTCGTCATTATTCCCATTAGGGCCATGCTTCCCCATTTTGTATAGATAAAAGGTGGATTCAGTCCAGCTATTATTGTCCTGGGGAACTACCCACAATTTTGGGAACAAATGTCCGCAATTATGTAGTTGACTATGGTTTGAAATCCTTCCTTGCCATCACTTTCTTGCAGCAACATAATTCTGTACTATCTCTTCAATAATTGACAACCCTATAATCCCATTATATATCTGTGTGTAGGGGGAAATGGGATTCTTTAAATTTTCTGTGTTATGTGGTTTTATTCTTCCATAAATTATTTCCCACAGCCACAGAGCACAGCACACTACCGGGCATTATTGAATGCTGGGATAATTGGGGAAGGGTAGTTTGCAATACATCACTGTTCTTTGTGTCAGAGATTTTTTCTTTTTTTTTTTTCGGAGCTGGGGACCGAATCCAGGGCCTTGCGCTTGGTAGGCAAGCACTCTACCATTGAGCTAAATCCCTAACCCCAGCGATTCTTATTTTTAATAAGTAATCCATCCTATAGAAATAGCTAATTAACTCTTGTATTCTCCTTCATATATGGGTGCTGCTGTGAATAAATTCCATTTTTCCATTGATAAACAAAAATAAAATCCCATAAAGGCACGAAAATACATAAAGAGGGAAAATTATCCACAAAGAAAATGCATTTAAAATGGAGAAAAATATAAACAAAATGAGATCAAAATTTATAGCCAGAAATTATGAAATTAAAAATTTCATTATAAAACTACAAATTCGTAAGGTTAGATAATTAAATATATATTCATGCAAAGAGGAAAACATTAAATGCAATGTATGCACAAAGAGTTAACTCAAAATGTATTATATAAACCAAGATTGGAATGGAGCACTCACTGTTTCTGCTGTAGAGGCAAAAATGGAAAGACTACCACTAGGTTTACCCCAGGTTTATTGCATAGTGACAAATTTTAAGAAAGGTGATGTTTCAAAAATACCTCACAAATAAATCATTGATAATTTAAACAAATACAAAAATAATAAAATATAGAAGAGCAACCCTAGTCAATGGTGATCTGATAGGATGCATAGGATTACTTCGATATTCTGGTATTTTTTGAGGCCTGTTATGTGAATGAGGTTATGGTCAAATTTGGAGAAGTTACAATGAGGTGAAGAGGAAAAGGTATATTCTTTGGTTTTAGGAAGAAATGTTACCTAAATCTCTGTTAAATACATTTGGATTTTTCAAGTTATTAAAATAAATTCTGTTATTTAACCGTATATGTTTACTTTCAGTTTCCATAAATTGTCCGTTGATGAGAGTGCGGAGTTGAAGTCTCCTACAATTTATTGTGTGTGGTGCAATATTTGCTTTGACCTATAGTTATGTTTCATTTATGAATTTAGGTGTCCTTGCATTTGAAACATAGTTGTTCCGAATTGAAAGTTCATCTTAGCATTATTTTTCTTTGACAAGTATGGTTACCTTCCTTATCATTTTTGATAACTTTGTGTTGAAAGTCAATTTTATTCGATATTAGAAAGGCTACTCCAGCTTGTTTCTTGGGAACATTTGCTTAGAATTTTTCTCCAGGCTTTTACCCTGAGATACTCTTTCTTTGTCACTAAGGTGTATTTCCTGTATGCAGCAAAATCTTGGGTCCTCTTTACGTATTCAGTCTCCTAGTTTATGTCTTTTTATTTGGGGAATTGTGTTCATTGATGTTAAGAGATATTAAATGAAATGGACTATTGCTTTCTATTATTTTTGTTGTTAGAAAGGGAACTACTATTGTGTGGCTACCATCTTTTGGGTTTGTTGAAAGATTATTTCGCTACTTTTTGCTACGGTGTAGTTTCCCTCCTTGGGTTGGAAGTTTCCATCTACTATCATTTGTAGGGTTGGATTTGTGGAAAGATATTGTGTACATTTCACTTTGCCATGGAATGTCTTGGTTTCTCCATCCATGGTAGTTGAAAATTTCACCAGATATCCTAGCCTGAAGATCCAGAAATGAATGCACACACCTACAGTCACTTTGTCTTTGACAAAGGTGCTAAAACCACGAAATGGAAAAAAGACAGAATTTTCACGAAATTATGGTTCAACTGGAGGTCAGCATATAGAAGAATCAATTATGTAAACAAACCTCCGGGGGGTGGCAAATGAACATCTTATTAGATGCTGATAAAAATTTAAAAAAATCAATATTTCTTCATGTTATAAGTCTTGTAAAATATCAGGAATTCAACGGCCATACGAAAACATAGTAAGTATTAAAAAAAAAAGTAGCCAGCATCAAACTTACTGGAGAGAAATTTGAAGCAATACCACAAAAATCACGGACTGGAAAAGGTTCCCTAATCTCTACTTACTCCTTCAGTATGGTACTGGAAGTCTTATTCACAGAAAATAGAAAAAAACACGGGGCAAAACGGAAAAATTTAGAAAGCCAGAAGCTAAAATATCACGATTTTTAGATGATGTGATTGTATATTTTAGTGACCCCAAAATTTCCACCAGAAAACTCCTTCAGCTGATAAACAACTTCAGCAAAGTGGCTGGATGTGAACTTAACTCAAACAAATCTATAGCATTCTACTTCAAGGATAAACAGTTTGAGGGGAACTTAAGGAAATAACAGTCTTCCCAATAGTCACAAATAAGAAAAAAATACCTCAGGTTTACTCTAAACAAGCAAGTGAAATTCTGTATGACAGGAACTTCAAGTCTCTGAAGAAAAAAAAACATTGACGAAGGTCTCATAAGATGGAATAATTTCCCATGCTCATGCATGGGAAGGGTTAATATTGTAAAAATGGCCATCTTCCCAAAAGCAGTCAACAGATTCTAGGCAATCACCATCAAAATTCCAACTCAATTCTTCACAGAGTTAGAAAGACCAATTTGAAATATTAATATTAATATTAATAAAAAATGATCTGAACGGTACAGAGACAGTGAGGTAGATCAATGGACTATAGACACTTGATATTTGACAATGAACCAAAACCATCCAATGGAAAGATAACATTTTCAACAAATGTTTCTCATTCGACTGGAGGTTACCATGTAGAAGAATGGAAATCTATCAATTCTTATCACCCTGTACAAAGCAGAAGTCGAAGTGGATCAAGTATCTCCACAAAAAATGACATATAATCTTAAACTAATAGAAGAAAAAGTGGGGAAGTTTCCTGTACAGAACACCAATGGCTTTTACTCCAAGATCAAGAATCTACAAATGGGACTTCATAAAGCTCTTGTAGGGCTAGGGATGTGGCATTTGGAAAAAGGTACAATCAACAAATTACGAAAAGATCTTTACCAATCTTCCATCTGATAGAGGGCTAAAATCAATCTATACAAAGACTCAAATAGTCCTTTCAAAAATGCTGTATAGAGCTAAAGAAAGAATTCTCTACTGAGGAATATCAACATCCTTAGCCATCAGGATAATGCAAATCACAAAATTCTAAGGTTACACGCACTCCAGTTAGAATGGCTAAAGTAAAAAAATGACATGACAACAGATGCTGGCAAGGAGGTGGAGAAAGACAAACTCTCCACCATGTTTGGTCAGATTGCAAGCTTGTACAACCACTCTGGAAATCAGTCTGGAGTTTTCACACAAAGTTGGATATAGGACTACCTGAGGATACCACAAACCCACTTCTTGGATATATACCCAAAAGATCTCCAACATATAAGAAGGACACGTGATGCTACAGGTTGAGAGCACCTTTCTTTTTTATAATAGCCAGAAGTTGAAAAGAAACCAGATGTCTCTACGCATAGTAATGGATAAAGGAAATGTGGTACATTTACACACCTGTGTTCTTCTAAGTTATCAAAAACAAAGTTTGTATAAAATTCTTAAGATGGAAGTAGAAATTATCATTCTGTGTGAGGTAACCCAGTCACAAAAGAATGCAAATGGTAAACATTTACTAGAAGTGTGTATCAGCCCAAAAGTGTGGAATACAGAAGGAAGAATTCTCAGGTCATATGAAGCCCAAGCAGAAAGAAGACCAAAATGCAGATGTTACATTCCTTCTTAGAAGGGGAAAAATATTCATGGTAGGAAATACAAGGATAAAGAGCTAACCAGGGACTGAAGAAAGGGTCAACCAGAGACTGCCTCTTGTTGGGATCTGTCCCATATGCAGTCACACAAACCAGTCACTATTGCTGATGCAAACATGCCCTTGTTGAGAGGACTCAGATAAGGATATCTCCTGAGAGACTCTGAGTGAACCCTACTGACACTGGTGAGGATGATTGTAGCTAAACATTGGACTGAACAAGGGGGTTCAATGGAGTTGTTAGAGAGCTGAAAGGGTTTGCAAAACCCCAGGAAGAACAATAATATCAACCAACCAGACCCCACTAGAAATTTGAGGGATCAAACCACCCACTAGTGAGTAAAGATTGAGGGACCCATGAGTGCAGCCACATATGTGGCAGAGGATTGCACTGTCTAACATCGTTGAAAGGAAAAGCCCTTAATCCTGTGAAGACTTGTTTCCCAATGTAGGGTAATGCCGGGGCATTGAAGTTGAAGTGGATTGGTGGGAATGGGAACATCCTCAGCGATGCCATGTATCTGGTGGGGGTTATGGGAGAGGGAGGAAAAGAGATAACATTTGAAATGTAAATACCTAAAATAGGAAAATTATTAAATAAAAATGACATTTTCTGTCATTAAATTAATAATACAGTAAAATATCATTTCCCACTTCTGTTATTGGCACAAATGTTAGAGTTTGGCATTAACTTCCTTTGGTCTCTTTTGCTGTCTATAGCCAACATGTCTCTTTTTGTTATGAGTTATATAAACAAAAATCTATTTTTCAATTTAAAGGAATATAGATTGAAAAAATACTGATATCATTTGAGAATGAAAGATACTAACAATTTTACTATACTTCCCTTTATTAAAAGTTAGACAACTCCTTGAAAAAAACTTCAATGGATAATATCAAATATGTTTGTAGTAATGGTACATCAAATAATTTTTGTTAATAGCCACAAACAAGAAATGTTTCTGATATTTATACATTATGGTATTTGATTATGGAAGAAACTGAATGATCTTAGATTTTGAAAATAATGTATATAAATCATTTATTTTTAATTTTTGTTGACAGAATTAAATTATCAACGAATACATATAAACAATGTGGCACAAACTTATAATATACATAGAGCAAATTAAACATATACTTAATGAACCAAATGTGAGCAATCATGTATAAAAGCAAGATATATCATGGGGTTGGGGATTTAGCACAGTGGTAGAGCGCTTGCCAAGGAAGTTCAAGGCCCTGGGTTCGGTCCCCAGCTCCGAAAAATAAAAAAAAACAACAAAAAAAAAAGATATATCACTGAGTCTACTTACAGTTGGAGTTAAGAGATGATTCATGATTCCATGTATTTCTTTCTAGACACCTAATAAGATAAAATTAATGTTGGAAAATGCTAAAACTGCAATTAGTAGGTTAGATCGAATATACACATTTAAACATTGCATTTGAAGAAATATACATAATGTATTTTCAAGTTTATGTACAGCATATACTAAAATACACTATCTCCATAAATTATCAATATGACTCAATCAATTTCTATGCTCATATTAAAGTTGAATTAGCAAGCATACATATACATGTATGTGTGTATGTACACACACACAGGCACACACACACACACACAATACTCCTAAAAATTTAAAACAAATTAGCAAATAATAAATTCATTCAGAGAAAACCATGTAAAGTGATGAACTAAATTTCCAGAATAATGCTCTCGCAAAAGAATACTTTCAGGCATATAAAACATTGCCTCAGGATTTTTAAGAAAAATACGTATGTGGCCAATATATGTAATCAGATCCCAGTTAGACTTATCATTCAGAATTGAAGTAGAAATTGAAGTGGACCGGGAAAAATATTAAATAACAGGGTTAACTATATTTTTTTCAATTATAAAAAAGAAACATTGGAGAAACAGGTGAAAGGACACAACAGGTAAGATTGCTTTCTATTAAGCATTGATATCTAAATTTAGTCTTTATATTCTATATAATAGACAGAGAAAAGTATATCTTACAAGTTGTTTCTTGACTTAAACACATTTTTCTTGGCTTGTGAATATACCCAGAAACATTCAAGACAATGAAAAGGGATAGATGCAGTGTTTAAACTAGTAAAAGACCTTTTGTTTATTTACTAGTTATGAATGTATTTTTGTAGCATTTCTTCTCAAGTTTCTGTTTGATACTTTATAAACCCGGCCTTTGGTGTGATCGGTGCTTAAATTTAACTGAACATGGCTGAATATGACAATATAATAGAAATGGATCCTTGGTGCAGAGAATACCTTTGGTTTCAACCTGGTTGTAATGAAATTGTGGCCAGAGTGTGCACAATGAAACAGAAGGTAAGAAACTGTGGACTCGGGTACAGGGCTCTTTATGAGATTTCCCTTTTTAGTGTTGGCAGAATTGTTTCATGATATCAAGTGATTGTGCAGTGAGCTGGCCTTTGCTTTATTCCTGTAATTAAAGCAAATATTTGTTATTTTCAGTTCCTTCAGAGAGCTTGCTATGTGACTAGATCATTCAGCAACTCGGTATTAGGGTCTTAGATGTGCAATTTAATTTTAATGTAATTGCATTTAGGTGAAGCTGTGGGTTGTTTGAGTTTATTAAACAGGAATGGGTCACATGAGATTAGAAAGTAGGGTTAAAACAGTGTGGTTTGGAATATATAGAGCATATGGGATATGAATGTAGAAGTAAGAATGATGCAGACAGTATAGTATAAGTGAGAGAGGCATAGAAGCGGTGTGGAAAAAGAACTGAGGGAGGGAGGATGAAGTTCAATGTCTGCAAACATGACATAAGGCAACGTGTCACTTTATAGGTTAGGTTAAAATAAATACTAAAATTGAAAACTGATACCTTATTTTTTTTCTTTTTTTTGGAGCTGGGATAAGACCTTAATTTTTAATGCAATATACATCATGTTTGAGATAAAATGCCAGCAAGTGATATCAAAATAATATATTTATCTTATTTGATCTTAGTCATACTCTGCATAATTATTTGTTAAAAACATCACTTATCTTCCAATTGTGGTATCATTTAAAAAATCGCCTGTGAGGTAATAATTATTTATGGTAGAAGAGTATTATTATTATAAGAATATCAGCTGGAAAAAATGTGATTTGATTTATATTTTAAGTTGCTTTTTGCTTAATTTATGCCCCTCTTGACATTCACTCATACTGAAATATAATTTTCAATGTTGATATACTACTATAAAAATATGTTTCTGCAGGGTTTTTGAAATTGCTCAATTATAAGTTCATATTATCCATAAACTTCAGGATACCCTCCACAAACCTCATAGATCCAAAGAGGATAAACAAGAAGAAAGGCTTAAATGCAGGTACTTGACTCTCACTTAGAATGGGGAATAAAATAGTCTTGGAGGGAGATTGAGGGAAGGAACTGGTTGGGAGAAGGAAGGGAGAAGAGAATGGATTATGTGTGGGAAGGGACAGGAGATATGGCCAGATAGTCATGAGAAGGAAAGGAAATCTTGAACTTATGGTGATGAGGACGTAGGGGAAATATCCAGGGTGAGAAAGAGTCCTGGGATAGGGTAGGTACCCACGAATCAATGGGGGTTTCCTAGGCTGTGACTTACATTGGTGATATGGAACATGAAGAGGTCAACTCCTGTAGCCAGGAAGTACCACCAGTGGAGGGTTAAAGACACCAGTACACCCACAAAGCATTCAACGTAAAATTCGTCAAGTCTAAAAGAAAATCAGCGACTGAGTGACTTGCCAGTGAAATTGAGATCCATCCCATAGTCAAGCAACAATTCATGGCATTATTAATGTTGTTCTATTACACTCGCAGATAGGCGCATGTTGTACTGAGAGACCCCACCCAGCAGCAGACTCAGGCACATACAGACACCTACAGCCAAACAGTGGATGGAGCTTGAGGACAGTTTGGTGGCCCAAAAGGCAATAGAAACTGCACAGGAAGAACAACAGTGTCAACTAACTTAGACCCCGGGGTACTCTTAGAGCCTGAGCCCTAACCAAAGATGATGCACAGGGTGTAGCTAGGCCCCTGGTGCATATGTGGCAGACATGTAGATCAATCTTCATGTGGCTTCCGCAAAAACTTGAGTGGGGGAAGTCCTGAAAGTTGTAGCCTGACCGAGGAATCTGTTCCCAGACAGGGTTCCGTTGTCTAACTGCAGTTGGAGAGGATGTGCCTAATTCTGAAGAGATTTGATGTTTCAGAGTTGGGGCCATAACTAGGTGTGTCATCATCTTAGGAGAGAAGAGGAGTGGGACAGAGACTCTGTGAGGAAGTGACAAGGGAGGGGCAGCGTTTGGTATGGAAATTAAAAAAAAATAATTACTAAATTTGCTACATCTTTTTCAGTAATCTCCTAGATTATAGTCTCACTGTAGATAAATACTGTGTTTAAATCCAATCTCTATTTGTGGACTTCTATTAGGATAGCTGTTTAGCTTCTCTTTCCTTACCACAAGAGGTCATAAATAAGGGTCTAGCACTGCAATTTTCTTCAGAAGGCAGGCATAGATGTACCACAAACGAGGATAGTACTCAAACGAAATATAACTGAAAATTGAAGATTGAGCTAGAGTAGTGAACAGAAAAGTTATTTCCCATTTAATAACATTCCTTTTTATCATGAACAAATACAGGAACAGAAGATTCCATATATATATATATATATATATATATATATATATATATATATATAACATATAACATATTTTTGGTCTTACGTTTTCCTTTCCTTCAACTTCCCATAGATATTTCTAGTTTATATATATATATATATATATATATATATATGCATGAACAGCACTTGAAACTCAGCAGAAGATTCAGTGCAATGACCATGTGATTTACCTTATCATTAAAGAAGGTGTTTTCCAATTCTTTATCTGACATAGGGATCATATCCATTGAATAAGACCCAATAACTTATTCTTCAAAAATATATTACATACTAGAACAAATGCTTAAAATAATAGCACAAAAATTATCAAAATGTACAGGAAAAATACTAAACCCACAAATCATTGGTTAAGTATAAATACAAATGACAATGTTTATACTGTGTTGCTGGAAAAATGTACCCTAGAATACAGATGCTCAGACTAAATTTTAATATAGCTACTATAGAAATCGATATAGAAACTAAAAACTGAAATCACTTGTGATTCAATAGTACCACTGAAAGAATATGTACCTGAAAGTATCTACCTATATATTTCTATGATACCTTTATTAAATGAGTTTATCTTCTCACTGTTCACAATATCCATGTTACAAAATTGGATACATGACATATATAGACACTAGACCTTTATGTAACCAGAAAAAGAGAAAAATTACATAATTGGAATGGATATTGATGAAGCTAGATATAATTGCCCCAATTGAAAAGAATAGAACTGTGAGGACAAATGCCTTAATCTTATGAAAGTAGACAACTACAGTTTGTTTGACTTTGAATCCTCTTCTATAGAAGGGAAGTCAGATCTCATGTTGTAAACATGGTCAAAGTTTCCCATGTCTCAAATGGTTGTAGAGAGGATCCTACTATTCCTGTTTTGCTAAATGACCATGTTGTCAAACTGTCTTCCAATTCTTATTGTTTTTGTCCATAGATTACAGCTTTCATGAGCTGTGGTCAGAGAAATGTGTATGTGTACTGTGCAGCAATTACTGCTGATATGTGTAACTGGTATAAGTGCTAAGACTGTGAGAAGAAGAAAGCTGATGGCTGGGGAAACATTGCAGAAAATGAGAAGACAGAATGTGAGGATTGGGAGGATGCAATCGTGACCTCTGGACATGACACAGTTATTGGACCTATGGACTCACTGCATCTACCCTAGTATTCACAAGTCCGGCACATGATTAAGACAAGATTAGGCAACATCCCAGCAGGCAGTACTCAGTAAAGCAATGGATTACAAAGAAAAGAAAAAAATATAAAGAACATGAAACTGGAATGAGAATGTTCTGGAAAGAGTAGAACCAAGTTTAGGATAGGTGTGATCAAGGTACATTGTATATATGTATGAAGAATAAGTAAAAATTCCAAAATAAAAAATTCTGAAAATCTATTAAGACTTGTTGTAACCTCTGCAAGTCACTTTTTTCCCCTAAAATATCCTCACTTTTGGTAAGTTGCAGGAAAGTCAATGTTACATTAGTTCAGTGCATGGTGTCTGCATTATGGAAATATCAAACTGAGGGTCATTAATCTGTACAGATAAATTCTATCACCTGTTCAAATAAAATAAAATTAAACACTGTAATGATCCACCAAAACCAAACTGCACACTGGAGAGGTCAATGCAACCTGAAAAATGCCCTCTTCTTAACCTCAACCATTTTAATCTTTGAAACTCTGAATACATGTGAAGAAAAAAGGTCTATTCTGATACACAACATGTAGTATGGTGTCTTTGTGACTTATATGGCAAGACATTCAGGGTTGCACATTGCCTTCATTATGTCATTCATTTTAAAAATCCTAGGAGACCAAGATCTAAAATCCATGGGCTTTTGTCCTGACAGCTATGGATTGCACTCTGTCCATGATAACTTTATGTATATTGGTTAAACTCTGAAAGTCAATTTGCTCCCTCACAAAATTAAATTGATTCATTTCTATGGTTATGATAATGATTTTTTTGTAGAATAGTTATAAATTTCTCATGACAAAATGTGCTTCCTCTTCTGTTGGTTTGTCGGCTATTGATGAGCTTAACCCTCTTCCTTCCCAACATAGCACTTACTATAGATTATTTTTCACTGTCGATCTTATATACACTAAAGATAGGAAAACCACTGAAAATAGTATGGGCTTTGTTTTCTGTCCCAAAAGTTCTTTTTTTGAATTCTTCTTCATCATTTTCATCACCACCACCACCAACAACAACAATGACATCATCACCATCATCATCTAATTTACATGAAACTGAATTTGAAATTTTATTACACAATGAAATGAGGAGTATTCCCTTTGAAGCAGAGATATTGATGAAGACTAACTCCTGTGCAGTCATTTTAGTGTTATAAAGACATTGCCAAAATTGCTTCAGATGATTTATTGAAATGCTAGCGCTCTTTACAACTGGTTTTGAGAGTCCCTTAGTAAAAGAATGGTCTTCTACAGCAAGACCTTCATTAACAGAAGTTTGATTTAACCCATGTACCAACGAAGTGAAATTGTGCCAGAAATAAAATAGAGCCTCTCCAGAAACAGCTTTTATCCAATAATTCACATCTACTTCTATTTCTTAATTGCCATATTGATATGGGCTTAGGATACAATATATTCTGATTTATTAATGGTATTTTAGTTTTATTTGGTAAATTGTGAAAATTTCAAAGGAACATACCTATATCCCATACAACTTTTAATTTGAACTTGAAGAGTTTCATGAAAACTGAAGTATCAAAAATGTATATCTTCCCATTGAAAATGTGTAACATCCATCATGTGAAATACCCACTATACCCCACTGGATTGATGTCTCTGAAAGCATTTAAAGACTGCATTACTTTAAGCGTGCAGAAGCTTCACTCATATAGTTGCAGTTCCAGATTGGCTGTAAACAAATCACTTTCTGTGAGTTGGAAAGTGACTAAAAGTTTTGATATGAAACTAGTTAGGACTTTGAGAAAAGGGAGCAGACAGGCCATATAAAGTATGTTTTTAAAATTCTTTTCTTTAAAATAGACTTTTTTATGCAATATATTTTTTACTGTTCCTCTAACCTCTATTTCTCCCCCTTCTTCTATACCTCTCCTGTCACCTGTATCTACATTCCTTCTGACTCTCAGTAGATAACAAAAAATCATCTAAGGGACAAAATTAGGGTAAAGGTTAATGAACTGGAGTAGAACAAAACAAGCAGATAGCAAAGAGCCAATAAAAGGCACAAGAATCAGGTACAGACACAGGGACCCATACTTCCATTCACATACTGGATAATTCTAAGGAAACATAAAACCAGGAAACAATATATACAAAATCATACAGAGTAGCAATTAATATTTAATTAAACAAATTAAGAAGAGGTAAAAGAAATTGTGAAGGAAATGTCCTGGTGGATTATGAGACAACGATTCTCCAAAGATAATTTTGAGTTCCATTAGTGCTTTTTATGCAGTCTACCCTTAAAATTGAATTGTGTACCCAGTGAGAGTCCCTTGGAGAAAAGTATGCTTTCATTTCAAATTATTACCCATTGGAGATAATTTCTGGTTGAGAGATAAGGTGATGTTCAGGGCTTGCCTTCTTTAAAGGGCTAATTAACAGGTAACGAGTTCTGTGAGGTGTTGTCTTCTGAGCAATATTCAGTTGTGACACTCAGGAATTCGCAATAATTACATCTATCTGAACAGACCCTAAATTATGTTGACCCTGCCTATTCAAAGTTACTAAGGGCAGGGCTGGAAAATAAAAGATGATGTAGCCACTGGTGTCTTACTAGGGGTTAAATGTTTAGCTTCATGTCCTTGTTCACCAAAAAGGCTCAAGTTATATCCAGGGTTCATGAAGGAAAATATAAAGATATTCACGCGCTATCAGGATTTAGTCCAAAGAGATTATGTTGGTTGGGGAGGATGAGGTTGAGAGTGTAGAGGGCTTACATTCATGTTTTGTGCATGTATGGAATTGTCAAAGAATAACTTCCTTTCTTAAAACTTCTAAATGTAACCACAAAGAAAATTTGGGAGATATTCTTTCAAATCTGCTCTATTTGTTTTAAAAATTGTGTCTCATTGTGTAGCTCAAATTACCCTAGAACTACCAGTGTTCTGTCTCCTGCATCCCCTGCTCTTTTATCAGGTTTACTCAATATTGACAAAATTATAGAATATATGTAAATATTCTGTTTTTGAAGTTTCATTAAATAATGCATTATTCTGTCATTTGTTTTTCAATTAACAATATATCTTGAATACATGGGAATTTCTTCATGGAATATCATGCATTTAATAAATGGTAGAATACTCATTTGTTTAAATAATAATCTAATTGTGCCATTCAGATCATTTTCATTTTCATTAACTAAAGTTCGCTACAGAGTGTACACTGACTCAGGCACTCTACTCAATGGTGATTATTTACATTATATTTTGTATAAATTACAAAACACATTGTTGGAATGATGTCAAGACTGTTAAGTAATGTAATACTTGTATAAATACTGCCAAATTTCCATTTCAGAAGACTCTAATAAATATATATTGCCATCAATTTTATATGAGAAACCATACTATACCATTCAAAATTAAATGGTACACATATTTTAAAAAAGGTATCAATCTCTAACTTCTGTCAGTTCTTTAATTAGTGGAAGGGTTGAACATGTTGAAGAGGAGGGCATCCTCTATAGGAAGACAAGCAGTCACAACTAATCTGAATCGCTGAGATCTCCCAGACACTGATCCACCAAACAGGCAGGGCACCTAAGGTGATCGGAGGCCGTGACACATGTATAGCAGAGGACTGCTTGGTTTGGCGTAATCCTTGAGAAACTTGAGGCCACAGGGATTATGGTGCCTGGCAGTATCTGGGGAGAATCCTCCTCGAGTCAGGGGAGGAAGAGGTGGAATGGGATGAGGAACTGTGGGAAGGACATAGCACAATGCAGGAATGTAAATAAATAAAATAATTTTTAAAATAGTTTCACTCATAAATTCAAATGCTAGTTTCTTTTTATCATCTACATTGCAATTCAATTGTGAAGTTTAGCGTTTTCGCTTACTGAACTGTGTAAGCATTAATCCTTAATTTACTCTTCATACTATTTGCTATTTTTTTCCATTCTTACTACTTTGCATCAATTGTGTTTTCATATGTCGTATGCTTACTATTTATTATTTGTGCAGAAAATATATTTATGAATCTTTTATTTTAATGATCTGTTATGTGTGAATGTCTATGTATAGATTTGTGCACATGAACACAGGCACTTGGGGAGATCAGTTATCAGATCCCCTGGAGATGCTTTTACAGCTGGTTGCAAGTGTCTTCATGGGTGTTGTAAACTTAACGAGTTTGCTCTAAAGAGTAATAAGTGCTCTTAACCACTAAGGCAATACTACAATACTTATTCCATAATAAAATCAACCTATTTATCATTTTCTCATGTATTTCAGTGTATCTTTGTATTTGAGACATCTTGCCTCCTTCTCGGTGCTGAGACTACATTCAGGCACTTTTTTCCAGTTTTCTTTCCTTTATCTTTTAAGATGTTTTAGATTAAATATGTCAATATTATGCAGTAAATCTTTCAAATTTTTACTTATACAACCTTGGTTCAGTATCTTTTTCTTTCCTCTGCAATGACTATATTAATTTTACAGTTTGCTGTTCTCTCTTCCTTTACACAATCCATCTCATGTGTTTTTGATTTCATATAGAATGAAGTAAAACCTTTTAGTTTTTCTTTGAAGAGTTAATCTGCTAAGAAAATGTGTTGAATTTCCTTTTTTAAGGCCAATACAATACATTATTGTATTAAAATATTCATAGGGTTTTGTTTTTTTTTTCTTATTATTATTGTTCTTATTAGTCTCATTACTAATATTCTGTTTAAGCTTTTATGTGCTCAGGTCATGTAGTAAATATGAAAATCTTCAAAACATATATGTGTGGGTATCAAATTTAGATTCTTGGTTTTTCATGGCATGAAAATTTATCTGCTCGGCCACCTCTCTAGAACACACTATAAAATTTTAAGGTGACATATACCTCCAGGGTGCTTGTATATATACAATGTTTTCATCATTTGGATTTTAATAAATATATTTTGTTTACTCTAATTTATTTTATTTTCCATTTCCACTTGGTAAATCTAGTATGCTTATTTTAATATATAATTAATAATTTTATCATAATTATTATGCATTTGATACCTAGCTAATATGATATTATCTTAGATACAATTGAATACATGCAATTAGATACCTAAAGCATGAAACTTGGTACATAATTTTTTTCATTATTACTATGCATTTGCATAAAACAGAGAATATATCATCGTCACAATCATTACCCAGTATGACAGCTACCAACTATCTGTGACTTTTAATCATTTAAAAGGAGTTAGAAGGAAACAGACCGGATAAACAGTTCTCTGCACCCAAGTCCTGTGGGAGGGAGAGTTAAACCTTCAGAGAGGCAGACATGCCTGGGAAACCAGAAGAGACTGCATTTTGCACACACATCTCGGACGCCAGAGGAAAACACCAAAAGCCATCTGGAATCCTGGTGCACTGAAGCTCCCAGAAATGGCGGCACAGATCTTCCTGGTTGCTGTCGCCCTAGAAAGCTTGTGGACAGCACACCGCGAGCAAACTTGAGCCTCGGGACCACAGGTAAGACCAACTTCTCTACTGCAAGAGACCTGCCTGGTGAACTCAAGACACAGGCCCACAGGAACAGCTAAAGACCTGTAGAGAGGAAAAACTACACGCCCGAAAGCAGAACACTCTGTCCCCATAACAGGCTGAAAGAAAACAGGGAAACAGGTCTACAGCACTCCTGACACACAGGCTTATAGGGCAGTCTAGCCACTGTCAGAAATAGCAGAACAAAGTAACACTAGAGATAATCTGATGCCGAGAGGCAAGCGCAGGAACCCAAGCAACAGAAACCAAGACTACATGGCATCATCAGAGCCCAATTCTCCCATCAAAACAAATATGGAATATCCAAACACACCAGAAATGCAAGATCTAGTTTCAAAATCATATTTGATCATGATGTTGGAGGACTTCAAGAAAGACATGAAGAACTCCTTTAGAGAACAAGTAGAAGCCCATAGAGAGGAGACACAAAAATCCCTGAAAGAATTCAAGGAAAACGCAATCAAACAGTTGAAGGAATTAAAAGATGGAAATAGAAGCAATCAAGAAAGAACACATGGAAACAACCCTGGATATAGAAAACAAAAAGAAGAGACAAGGAGCTGTAGATACAAGCTTCACCAACAGAATACAAGAGATGCAAGAGAGAATCTCAAGAGCAGAAGATTCCATAGAAATCATTGACTCAACTGTCAAAGATAACGTAAAGCGGAAAAAGCTACTGGTCCAAAACATACAGGAAATCCAGGACTCAATGTGAAGATGAAACATAAGGATAATAGGTATAGAAGAGAGGGAAGACTCCCAGCTCAAAGGACCAGTAAATATCTTCAACAAAATCATAGAAGAAAACTTCCCTAACCTAAAAAAAGAGATACCCAAAGGCATACAAGAAGCCTACAGAACTCCAAATAGATTGGACCAGAAAAGGAACACCTCCCTTCACATAATAGTCAAAACACCAAAAGCAAAAAAAAAAATATTAAAAGCAGTAAGAGAAAAAGGTGAAGTAACATATAAAGGCAGACCTATTAGAATCACACCAGACTTTTCGCCACAAACCATGAAGGCCAGACGATCCTGGACTGATGTCATACAGACCCTAAGAGAACACAAATGCCAGCCCAGGTTACTGTATCCTGCAAAACTCTCAATTAACATATATGGAGAAACCAAGATATTCCATGACAAAACCAATTTACACAATATCATTCTACAAATCCAGCACTACAAAGGAAAATAAATGGTAAAGCCCAACATAAGGAGGCAAGCTATACCCTAGAAGAAGCAAGAAACTAATCGTCTTGGCAACAAAACAAAGAGAAGGAAAGCACACAAAAATAACCTCACATCCAAATATGAATAAAACAGGAAGCAATAATCACTATTCCTTAATATCTCTCAACATCAATGGCCTCAACTTCCCAATAAAATGACATAGATTAAAAAACTGGATACACAACGAGGACCCTGCATTCTGCTGCCTACAGGAAACACACCTCAGAGAGAAAAACAGACACTACCTCAGAGTGAAAGGCTGAAAAACAACTTTCCAAGCAAATGGTCGGAAGAAGCAAGCTAGAGTAGCCATTCTAATATCAGATGAAATCAATTTTCAACTAAAAGTCATCAAAAAACATAAGGAAGGACACTTCATATTCATCAAAGGAAAAACCACCAAATGAACTCTCAATCTTATATATCTATGCCCCAAATATAAGGGCAATACATATGTAAAATAAACCTTACTAAAGCTCAAAACACACATTGCACCTCACACAATAATATTAGGAGATTTCAACACCCCACTCTCATCAATGGACAGATCATGGAAAAAGAAATTAAACAGAGACGTAGACAGACTAAGAGAAGTCATGAGCCAAATAGACTTAACGGATATTTATAGAACTTTCTCTCCTAAAACAAAAGGATATACCTTCTTCTCAGCTCCTCATGGTACTTTCTCTAAAACTGACCATATAATTGGTCAAAAAACGGACCTCAACAGGTACAGAAAGATAGAAATTATCCCATGCGTGCTATCGGACCACCACGGCCGATGTTATTCAATAACAATAAGGGAAGAATGCCCACATATACGTGGAAATTTAACAATGCTCTACTCAATGATAACCTGGTCAAGGAAGAAATAAAGAAAGAAATTAAAGACTTTTTAGAATTTAATGAAAATGAATGTACAACATTCCCCAACTTATGGGACACAATGAAAGCTGTGCTAAGAGGAAAACTTGTAGCGCTGAGTTACTGCAGAAAGAAACAGGAAAGAGCATATGTCAGCAGCTTGACAGCACACCTAAAAGTTCTAGAACAAAAAGAAGCAAATACACCCAGGAGGAGTAGAAGGCAGCAAATAATCAAACTCAGAGCTTTAATCAACCAAGTAGAAACAGAAAGGACCATAGAAAGAATCAACAGAACCAAAAGTTGGTTCCTTGAGAAAATCAACAAGATAGATAAACCCTTAGCCAGACTAACGAGAGGACACAGAGAGTGTGTCCAAATTAACAAAATCAGAAATTAAAAGCAAGACATAACAACAGATTCAGAGGAAATTCAAAAAATCATCAGATCTTACTATAAAAGCCTATATTCAACAAAACTTGAAAATCTACAGGAAATGGACATTTCCTAGACAGAATCCAGGTAATGAAGTTAAATCAGGAACAGATATACCAGTTAAACAACCCCATAACTCCTAAGGAAACAGAAGCAGTCATTAAAGGTCTCCCAACCAAAATGTGCCCAGGTCCAGACAGGTTTAGTGTAGAATTCTATCCAAACTTCATAGAAGACCTTATACCAATATTATCCAAACTATTCCACAAAATTGAAACAGATGGATCACTACCGAATTCCTTCTATGAAGCCACAATTACTTTTATACCTAAACCACACAAAGACCCAACAAAGAGAGAACTTCAGACCAATTTCCCTTATGAATATCAACGCTAAAAAACTCAATAAATATCTGGCAAACCGAATCCGAAAGCACATCAAAACAATCATCCACCATGATCAAGTAGACTTCATCCCAGGTTTGCAGGGATGGTTTAATATACGGAAAACCATCAATGTGATCAATTATATAAACAAACTGAAAGAACAAAACCAAATGATCATTTCATTAGATGCTGAGAAAGCATTTGACAAAATTCAACACCCCTTCATGATAAAAGTCCTAGAAAGAATATGAACTCAAAGCCCATACCTAAACATAGTAAAAGCCATATACAGCAAACTAGTTGCTAATATTAAACTAAATGGAGAGAAACTTGAAACAATCCCACTAAAATCAGAGACTAGACAAGGCTGCCCCTCTCTCCCTACTTATTCAATATAGTTCTTGAAATTCTAGCCAGAGCATTCAGACAACAAAAGGAGGTCAAGGGGATACCGATCCAAAAAGAAGAAGTCAAAATATCACTATTTGCAGATGATATGATAGTATATTTAAGTGATCACAAAAGTTCCACCAGACAACTACTAAAGCTGATATACAACTTCATCAAAGTGGCTGGGTATAAAATTAACTCAAGTAAATCAGTAGCCTTCCTCTGCACAAAAGAAAAACAAGCCGAGAAAGAAATTAGGGAAACAACACCCTTCATAATAGACCCAAATAATATAAAGTACCTCGGTGTGACTTTAACCAAGCAAGTAAAAGATCTGTACAATAAGAACTTCAAGACACTGAAGAAAGAAATTGAAGAAGACCTCAGAAGATGGAAAGATCTCCCATGCTCATGGATTGGCGGGATTAATATAGTAAAAATGGCCATTTTACCAAAAGCGATCTACAGAGTCAATGCAATCCCCATCAAAATACCAATCCAATTCTTCAAAGAGTTAGACAGAACAATTTGAAAATTCATCTGGAATAACAAAAAACCCAGGATAGCTAAAACTATCCTCAACAATAAAAGGATTTCAGGGAGAATCACTATCCCTGATATCAAGCAGTATTACAAAGCAATAGTGATTAAAAACTGCATGGTATTGGTACAGAGACATTCAGATAGACCAATGGAATATAATTGAAGACCCAGAAATGAACCCACACACCTATGGTCACTTGATTTTTGACAAATGAGCCAAAACCATCCAATGGAAAAAAGATAGCATTTTCAGCAAATGGTGCTGTTTCAACTGGAGGTCAACATGTAGAAGAATGCAGATCGATCCATGCTTATCACCCTCTACAAAGATTAAGTCCAAGTGGATCATGGACCTCCACATCAAACCAGACACACTCAAACTAGTAGAAGAAAACTAGGGAAGCATCTGGAACACATGGGCACTGGAAAAAATTTCCTGAACAAAACACCAATGGCTTATGCTCTAAGATCAAGAATCGACAAATGGGATCTCATAAAACTGCAAAGCTTCTGTAAGGCAAAGGACACTGTGGTTAGGCCAAAACGGCAACCAACAGTTTGGGAAAAGATCTTTACCAATCCTATAACAGATAATGGCCAAATTATATCCAACAGATATATCCAAAATATACAAAGAACTCAAGAAGTTAGACTGCAGGGAGACAAATAACCCTATTAAAAAATGGGGTTCAGAGCTAAAGAAACAATTAACTGCTGAGGAATGCCGAATGGCTGAGAAACACCTAAAGAAATGTTCAACATCTTTACACATAAGGGAAATGCAAATCAAAACAACCCTGAGATTTCACCTCACACCAGGGAGAATGACCAAGTTCAAAACTCAGGTGACAGCAGATGCTGGCAGGATGTGGAGAAAGAGGAGCACTCCTCCATTGTTGGTGGGATTGCAGACTGGTACAACCATTCTGGAAATCAGTCTGGAGGTTCCTCAGAAAATTGGACATTGAACTGCCTGAGTATCCATCTATACCTCTCTTGGGCATATACCCAAAAGATGCCCCAACATATAAAAAAGACACATGCTCCACGTTGTTCATCGCAGCCTTATTTATAATAGCCAGAAGCTGGAAAGAGCCCAGATGCCCTTCAACAGAGGAATGGATACAGAAAATGTGGTACATCTACACAATGGAATATTACTCAGCTATCAAAAACAACGACTTTATGAAATTTCTTAGGCAAATGGTTGGAATTGGAAAATATCCTGAGTGAGCTAACCCAATCACAGAAAGATATACATGGTATGCACTCATTGATAAGTTGCTATTAGCCCAAATGCTTGAATTACCCTAGATGCCTAGAACAAATGAAACTCAATACGGATGGTCAAAATGTGAATGCTTCACTCCTTCTTTAAAAGGGGAAAAAGAATACCCTTGGTAGGGAAGAGAGAGGCAAAGATTAAAACAGAGACTGAAGGTACACCCATTCAGAGCCTGCCCCTCATGTGGCCCATACATATACAGCCACCCAATTAGAGTATGAAGCAAAGAAGTGCAGACAGACAGGAGCCGGATGTAGATCGCTCCTGAGAGACACAGCCAGAATACAGCAAATACAGAGGCGAATGCCAGCAGCAAACCACTGAACTGAGAATAGGACACCCGTTGAAGGAATCAGAGAAAGAACTGGAAGAGCTTGAAGGGGCTTGAGACCCCATATGTACAACAATGCCAAGCAACTAGAGCTTCCAGGGACTAAGCCACTACCTAAAGACTATACATGGACTGACCCTGGACTCTGACCTCATAGGTAGTAATGAATATTCTAGTGCGAGCACCAGTTGAAGGGGAAGCCGTGGGTCCTGCTAAGACTGAACCCCCAGTGAACTAGACTGTTGTTGGGAGGGCGGCAATGGTGGGATGGTTGAGAGGGGAACACCCATAAGGAAGGAGAGGGGGGAGGGGAATGTTTGCCCAGAAACTGGGAAAGGGAATAACACTCGAAATGTATATAAGAAATACTCAAGTTAAAAAAAAAATTCTCAAAAGAAGAGTTGAGCCTCTTCTGACACTACAATCCCCATGACTCTCCCACAAAGAAAGCCTAAATACCCAAAAGGAGAGCAATGCCTGACCTACTCCAGTGAGATGTGCCAATTCTCATTCTTAGAATCTAACCAAGGTGTGGAAACTTTGACAATTGTTTTTAAAATGTGACATTCTACAAAAAAAGGCAAAAAACTCAGAAATGGCTAATAGATTAAAAAAAGAGTTAGAATTATATTGTTAAATGATATTTCCCCAACATCAAGTAAATAGATTTTATTTTGCTTCAGTTAATTAAACATGCCATAGGAGGAAAATTTTAATTTCCTCTTTTTTTTAAACAAAATTTAACTTTTACATCCCCCTACCTATCAGAAAATCAATATTCTTATACTGGAAGATATGCCAGGCACAGGTCAAATTTCTAGTATAACCTGTTATTACAATCATCAGTCTTGTCAGTTTCAAATGATGTTCACATCATGCCTGTAAAACACAATGATAAACATGGCAGTATAACCATAAGGGCAGTGCAATGGCGTAAATAGCTTGGTGAGAGCCAACAGCTCTCTAACTTGGCTTAAGTCCTGTTCAATGAAAATCGTTTGTAGTAGAAATGTAGCCGTGTATATGACTATTGAAGCTGTGGGTGCGAAGGAGAATGTACAGCCCCTTACTTACTTAAGCCAGTATAATACCTAACAACAATCAAAGCCATGTGTCCTTAAATACAGAATTAATTACAGTCTCTGGAACAAACATCACAGTAAAAATCCCAGCCATAAAAAATGCAGGATAGAAATTTCAAGCCCAGTCTCAATGACTCTATCTACAAAATGTCACATGATTCAAGGCTGAGGAACATTACCGAAGAGGGAGCATGAAGATTGTAAGAGACTAAAGTTTTCTATGAGATGGTGTCTCAATGTAACACCAGAAATTACACTTATATCATCTCACTAAAACTACTGCCTAAACAACAGCTGACGAAGAGAGGGAATGGAGAAGAATGGAACTTTAGTTCTCTTTCTGTTTCAAATCCTTCTTCTTCTTCTTCTTCTTCTTCTTCTTCTTCTTCTTCTTCTTCTTCTTCTTCTTCTTCTTCTTCTTCCTCTTCTTCCTCTCTCTCTCTCTCTCTCTCTCTCTCTCTCTCTCTCTCTCTCTCTCTCTCTCTCATTGTTGGAGATTTCATGTTTACATTTCAAATGTTATTCCCTGTCCATGTTTTCAGTCCACAAGCCCCTTAACCCTTCCCCCTACTCTTCTGTAAGGGAGTTCACATTCCCACCCATGGCCTCCCCACACTTCCCCATTTTCCCCAACACTGGGGGTCCTACCTTGGTAGAAACAAGAGTTTCTCATTACATTTTTCCCAGCAATGCCATCCTTTGCTACATATGCACTTGGAACCATGGGTCTGTCTATGTATAATCTTTCTCTTGTGGTTTGGTCCTGGTATCTCTGGTTGGTTGGCAATGTTATTATTATGGGGTTGCAAATCACTTCAGCTCTTTCAATCCTTTCTCTAATTCCTCCAACCGGGTTCTGGTTCTTGGTTCAGTGGTTTGCTGTTTCCATTTTCCTCTGTATTTGACATATTCTGGCTGTGTCTCTCAGGAGGGATCAATATCCAGTCATTGTCAGCCTGCACTTCTTAACTTCATCCATCTTAACTAGTTTTGGTGTCTGTACATATATGGGCTACATGTGAGTCAGGCTCTGAATGGCAGGTCCTTCAGTCACTGTTATGAACTTTGCCTCCTTATCCCCTGTCACGGGTATTTTGGTTCCCCTTTTAAAGAAGGAGTGAAGCATCTGCATTTTGGTCATCCTTCTTCAGCTTCATGTGGTCTGTGTATGGCATGATGGGTATTTCAAGCTTTTTGGCTAATATCTGTTTATCAATGAATGCATATCAAGTGTGTTTTTCTGTGATTGAGTAACCTCACTCAGGATGATATTTTCTAGTTCCTTTTCTATGACTAGAATTTCATGAAGTCATTGTTTTTACAGCTGAGTAATATTCCATTTTGTAGATGTACCACATTTCTGTATCCATTCTTCTGTTGAAGGGCATCTGAGTTCTTTCCAGCTTCTAACTATTTTAAATATGGCTGCTATGAATACAGACAAATATATTTCTCGGTTGTATGTTTGACAATATTTTGGGTATATGCTCAGGATATTTGTAGCTGCGTCCTCATTCATGGAATGTCCAATATTCTGAGGAAACTTCAGTGTGATTTTCCGAAGGGTTGTACAAATCTGAAATCTCACCAACAATGGAGGAGTGTTCCTCATTCTCCACATCCTCACCAGCATCTTCTGTCACCTGAGATTTATATCTTAGCCATTCTCATTGGTGTGAGGTAGACGCTCAGATTTGTTTTGATTTGAATTTCCCTGATTACTAAGTATGTTGAACATTTATTTAAGTGTTTTTTGGCCATTTGATAACCTGCATCTGAGAATGTTTTGTAACTCACTGTACCCCATTTTTAATTCTGTTTTTGCTTTCTAAAGTCTAACTTCTTAAGATCTTTGTATATTTTGGATATTACCCACTATCAGATATAGGATTGGTAAAAATGTTTTCCCAAACTGTTGGTTGCAGTTTTGTCTAAATGACAATGTATTTTGCCTTACAGAACTTTGCTATTTTATGAGGTCCTATTTGTCAATTCTTGATCTTAGAGCATAAGTCATGTTTTTTTTTGTTTTTTTTCAGGAAACTTTCTCCAGTGCCCATGTGTTGAAGACTCTTCCCCATCTTTTCTTCTATTAGTGTAGTGCCCACCTCGACCAGCAAGGAAGACACATCACCGTTGGATTCTACTCAACAGCCTTTATTTCAGGAAAACCTCATTCTTGATGAGGGGGGCCCCGAGGGAAAAAAGGCACTCCCCCTAAATACAAGAAAGGCTGTGGTTGTAAATTTGTCCTCTGGGGATTGGTGGAGTATGAAATACCTTATTAGCGTGAATATCACTCCAGTCTGATAACTGCCGGAGAAATGTCAATACATGCACATTGTAGGTGTTTATCACTAACAACCACAGATGTCGCAGCCATCTTTAGCCACTCCCTACATCTCCCTCTTTTTTGTTTTCTAAAAATGACTGTCTAGATCTTGGTGTCACATCAGTATATGTCATTGTTTCTGTCTTAGATCGTTCTTCTCCAGGACTCGGCCTTACTTGTCCTTGTGTAACCCTATCGACACCAAGCCCCTGTCTTAGGTTGGTCTGAACCTGAGGAATGGTGTCCGTCTCTGGATATAATGACTTCACATGACAGTGACAAAATATAGTCTAGGGCAGACTCCTAATTTTTTAAAGAGGCCTGCCATATATTGGGAGACGCACCAATTTCAATGGCAACCATAGCCTGGTAAACAATCGCTTTGTGTCTGTCATGTTCTCGTTGTAAACTGCAAAAGAGCCATAGACATACTCCACATCCCAAGAGGACAATGGCTCCCCAGGCAAAAATGCTAGCCCATTCTTTAAAAAAAAGAGAGCATTGGTAATCCATGATGTGAAAACTCTAAACGTGATGGGTTCCATTCCAGTATTGTTAAGGACAGGAATCTGTATCAGCAATTGTCTTGATAATTGCTCTGCTTTCATGGACCAGTTTCCTTTTAGATAATTTGAGATTTCTTTGTTCTGTTAGAATACTGATAAAAGTTAACCTGTAAAGAGTAATACATGAAAAACTACAATTATGTATCCTAATCAAAGTTGTAATGTTCAACTTAGCAGAATTATTGATTGATGTGTTTTCACTGCCTGAAGAAGCTACTTGGGCAATTTGACTCAAAGAAGCCAGGATGGTTCCAGTGCCCACAGCACTATTGTTCATAGGATCTAACCAATTGGCCAATGTGGTCCTTCACAACCATATAAAAGGCTGGGAGGAATTTTTAAGAGTGAAACATAATGTATGTAACAAAGAATTATTAGTGGCAGTATACCGTTGGGGCAATTCTACATTTGGCGCTATACAAGGAACATCATGCAAACAGGATGTACAGAAAAAGTTGGAAAACAGTAGAATTGCTGTGAATTGGGATAAGTACTGGCCAGTATCTGGCAATGGCACACAGAGTGAGTGAATCAACCTGGATTACCATTTCCACCAGTAATGGTAGGGTTCGTAGTCTCATCTTCACGCATAGCAGGAGACAGTTTCCAAGTCAAATATTCAGGCACCCATATTGGATTGTCTTGATTCTGTGGAAAAACACAAACAGCGCCCCTAGATCTCAAAATTACGAGTCTGGGCCACACCATTCACCAGTTAAAACATCCTTCCACTTTACGTCTGCATTAGTCAGGTTTAGTAGCAGCATGGCGATCCGCAGCAGAGCGGCCATGCACATCTAAAATTAAGAAATTTAGAGTAAAAAGAGCTAAAGACAACTGTTCTCTTGGTGTTCTGCCATTGGCAATTTCCCCTTTTTGTTTTTGAAAGAGCTCTTTTAAGGTACGATCTGTTCTTTTCACAATTCTTTGACCTTGGGGATTGTATGGCAATCTAGTACTATGACTGACCTGCACTGTCTGGCAAAATGAGTGAAAGGAGTTTACAGTGTAGGCAGGCCCGTTGTCTGTATTGAGACTATCAGGCTTTCCCCAGGCTGCCCATGTCTGTAAGCAATGACTAATGGCATTACAAGCCTTTTCACCAGTCATCAGAGGGGTATGTATAATACGGGAACAGGTATCAACAGAAACATGAACATATTTTAAATTTCCAAATTGAGATATGTATGTGACATCCATCTGTCAAAATTTTAGTGGGATCAGACCACGAGGGTTAATTCACACATGAGGAAGGAGGTGAAACTGAACACAATTCTCACCTTTATACAACATCACGAGCTGCAGCTCTAGAGATTTTAAATTTTTGTTGAAGAGTGAAAACAGGAACATGAAACTTTTGATGAAATTCTCTAGCGAGATCAACCAGAGCAGCATGAAAAATAAAATCTCTACGAGTACTAGCATCCATCAGGATGTTATTATTGGCCATGGGACCAGGCAATTTAGTATGAGCTCGGATATGTTGTATGAAAAACTTATTTTTTCTGGCCCAAAACAATTTTTGTAATACTAAAAGAATTTGACCCACAGTACTAGTCGACATAATTGGTCCTGCAATTTCAAGTGAGCGCAGAGCATTAACTACTTAAGCAGAATCAGAAATTATATTCAAAGAGTCATGAAATCTTTTAAAAACTTCCAATACAATTTTACATTCTGCAATTTGGGGGGTGCCTGGACTGTATTGAATTAATACTGGTTCTTGAGAATAAACCATATAGGCACCTACACCTGTTTTGGAGCTATCTCTATAAATATCTAACGCTCCAGACAAAGGCTCTGAGGCAGCGAATTTAGGAAAGATCACAGGATGTTCAGTAAAAAAATTGTAACAAACAATCCTTAGCATAATGATTTTCAAACTCTCCATCAAAACTACATCATAATATGGCCCAGTCATCTATCAGGGCACACAATGTTTCCACCTGAGTGGTAGTATATGGTATAATTTTCTTGGACAAAATAACAAAATGCTGAAGACAAGATTTAACACCTAACATAGCAAGCTGTTCGACAGCAGAGGAAAAATATTCAAGGGTTTTATTCGGAGAAATATGGGGATAAATCCACAGTAGTGGTCCTTTTTGCCATAGCAATCCTGTAGGCTGACGAAAAGTTCTCAGTATACACAAAAAGAGAACCTCCTTTTCCTTTTACCTTCTTAGCATTGCTTTTTCCAGTCTTTCTTCTACTTTTCTCAAGGATAATTGTGCTTCCTTGGTTACAGCACAGGGTGATGTAACCTGAGAATTCCCTTTCAGGATATCATAGAGTGGTTGTAAATCTACTTTAGGCATTTTAATATAGGGTCAAATTCAATTTATTCTTCCTAGTAACTTTTGAAAGTCATTTAATGTTTTTACATGATTTTTTCATCAAAAGACTGACAAAAAAATTGTAACCAGTTCACCTGGGACTTTCAGGACCTCAACAGTGGCCCTTTATCAAACTGTCTCAGAGGGCTAAAGGCCCATGGAAAAGAAAACATTAATCTTGACCTTGGTCACAACCCCTTATTGGAGTAAGGTGAAGAGCCTATGCCAAGACTTTCACCTCTTATCATCTTAGAGCAAAGCCTGTTCTGTCTAGAAAGACAAAGTTACTTATACTCTGCTGTAGACATTTTCTGAAACTACTTTAGGCACCCCCTGTCCCCAAATCTGGGGCATTTTTACCATAGGGGCAGAAACTGGCTGCTGAGGGGACAGGATCAAAGGCACTCTCCATGTTAATGATGATCAAGGGGAAAAGTAACTTAATGCTGAAGATCAAGGGGAAAAGTAACTTAATGCTGGAGACTGACTCCTCTCTTGGAATAAAGCCAGCAGATAAGGCAGACTCTCTTAAGGAAGTTGTCTTAATGAGCACTCTCTTTCTGTGAGCAAATGTTGAAGGTCAGGTGTTCAACTGGGAGCAAGTGGAATTTTTTCTTCTGACCTTGTTCTTTGAGTTATGGATAAATTCCTTTCTAGTTCTTGTTTTACTTAGAGTCTTCCCCCACCTTACGCTCAGCCTTTTCAGATCGTTCTTTCTGTAACATTTCTAACACAGCCTGTCCCTTTTCTATAGCATGTTAACAGCATTTCTGATCTTCTAGGCAGGTATTCATTAAGTGCCAAACCGGCCCATCCTCTGTCTTTATAGTTCCTTGCTCCCAAGCAAAATTTAAATCTTTTCCCAGCTTATCTCAGCTGTCCACCATGAGATTCCCAGAGAGTTAGCCAAGGAGTAATGGCTTCGAAAACACTAAGAAATCTCTCTATAGTGCTTCTTTTTATCCTGTCTATTTCTTTCAAACAGCTCTTGAAGAGCCAGGAAAATTGGGTGAGACTGAGAAGTTTCCATGTTCACTGTAGCAGCTCCGCAGCTAGTTTTGCTCCCCCCTACTGTGTGGGCTAGGAACAAAAGCACAGATAAAACACTATGTTTCAAAAATTAACATTGAGAATCAACCAACACACCACTACTAGAGCAGGGTCCTTAAAATTAAATTTCCTTTTACTACACTTACTCCTTAGCCAGAGGCCTTATCTGGGGAAATTTTATTTAAGAGTGATTTCTTCCTCAAGGTTCCTTGTCTCTTTTCCTTTTGATTTTAAGCTTACGCTGACGAACAAGCTCCTGAATAGCTGAAAGGAGGGGGTGGAGTGTGAGTTTCCCATGATCTACGACCTTATTTACTATTGATTTACGATCAGGGCAAGCTGGAGTGTTTATTTACACACCAGTTTGTAGCTCATCATTAGTGGTCTCTACCCAGCACATGTATTCATGGCCTGGATGGTGGCAATTCAAACAGTAGCAACACCACCACACAAAAAGGGTAAAAGGCAAAAGTGTTAGTACAACCCACAGAAGATCATTTGGGGAAAAAAAAAACTTTGCCACGTTTCACTCACCTTTTTGCCTGTAAAACAAGGCTTTCTTCGTCTCTGCTTACTCCAGAGAAACTTATTTTCCCATTAGGGAAATTTTATAGTCCCTAACACACCAGAACTTGATCGACACTATCTGGGATACTTATCGTCCCTTTTCTGGGAGCTTTATGATATCTTATCCAGGAGCTTTATCGTCCCATCAAGAAACTTCCTCACGTCACAGTCCTGAGGCTGAAAAGTTCCGAATCCACTTGAGAAAAGAGAATTTTCTTGGGTCCCCGTACAAGTTGTAGTGCCCAAGTCGTCCAGTAAGGAAGACACAACACCATTGGATTCTTCTCAACAGCCTTTTTTGCAGGAAAACCTTATTCTTGATATGGGGGACCCTGGGGAACAAAGGCACCTGACTTAAATACAAGACAGGCTGTGGTTGTAAATTTGTTCTCTGGGGATTGGTGGAGTATGAAATACCTTATTAACATGAATATTACTCCAGTCTGATAACTGCTGGAGAAATGTCACGACATGCACCTTGTAGTTGTTTATCACTAATGATCACCGGATGTCGGAGCAATCTTTAGCTTCTCCCTACATATTAGTTTGAGTGTATCTGGTATGATGTGAAGGTCCTTGATTCACTCGTACTTAAGCTTTGTACATGGTCTTAAAATGGTATAATATGCCTTCATCTTCATGCTGACTTCCAGTTCAACCAGCCCTTTTTTCGGAAAATGTTATATTTCTTCCTTTGGATGGATTTATCTCCATTGCCAAAGATCAAGTGAAAGGTTTGTGGGTTCATTTCTGGGTCTTCAATTCTTTTTCACTCTCTATCTGTCTGTTTCTCTACAAATACCATGGAGTTTTTATCACTATTGCTCTGTAATACTGCTGGAGTTCAGGGGTGGTGGTTCCCGCAGAAGTTCTTTTATTGTTGAGGATAGTTTTAGCTATCATGGGTTTTTCTTATTCCAAATGATTTTACAAATTGCTCTTTCTCTCTCTATTAAAGAATTGAATTGTAATTTTGACGGAGATTGCATTGATTGTGTAGATTGCTTTTGGCAAAATGGTCATCTTTACTATATCAATTCTGTCAATTCATGGGCATGGAAGCTCATTGTATCTTTTGAGTTCTTCTTCAATTTCTCTCTTCAGAGACATGAATTTCTTGTCATACAGATTATTCACCTTCTTGGTAAATCTCACAACAAGATATTTTACATTATTTTGGACTATTGTGAAGTGTATGATTTCATTATTTTCATTCTCAGCTTGTTTATCCATTTAGGATAGGAAGGCTCCTGGTATGTTTGAGTTAATTTTATGCCCTGACACTTTGCTGAAGTTATTTATCAGATTAAGTAGTTCTCTGGTGGAACTTTTGGGGTCACTTAAGTATACAATCATATCATCTGCAAATAGTGATATTTTGATATCTAACCTTCCAATTGTATCCTTTTGACCTCCTTTTGTTGTCTGGTTTCTCTGTCTATGACATGGAGTCCTGTTTTGAATAAGTAGGCAGAAAGTGGTGCAGCCTTATCTAGTCCCTGATTTTAGTGAGACTGCTTCAAGTTACTCCCCATTTAGTATGATGTTATCTAGAGGTTTACAGTATATTTCTTTCACTATGTTTAGAAATGGGCCTTCAATTCCTGATCTTTCTACGACTTTTATTCTGAAGTGTCACGTCCACCTCGGCTGGCAAGGAATACGCAACACAGTGGGATTCTTCTTAACAGCCTTTATTGCGGGATCACCTCTTTACTGATAAGGGGAACTCGAGCGGGAAAAGCGCTCGCCTTATGTAGAGAAGAGACTGTGGTTATGCTAATTGTCCTTCAGGGATTGGTGGATCATGAATCACCCCACTATTACTCTGCTACTTGTCCTTCATGGATTGGCAGAGCATGAATCCCTCATTAGCACATTCCTGTCCCATCCAACTGATGCCAGGTGCATATTCCATGCATGAGCTGTATGCAAATACCGTTGTTCACCACAGCAGGGCTCTGGATTACCTCATTATCATAAGGCCGCCCTGGCAAGTGGACAAGCCTATGCATCCTCAATAAGTCATTTACTACCACACGGGACAGGATGTCTGCGCCATCTTTGTTTTACCATGCTGCTCCCCACTTCTCCCCCTTTTTTGTTTAATAATATGAATGGTCTAGATCTGGGTGTAACATCATTCTTTTCATTGCTCCTGTCTTAGGTCATTCCTGATGATGACTCAGACTTACCCATCATTGGGTTCACATACAACCATTGGGCCTCCTGTCTCAGGTTGGACCAAACTCGAGGATATTTACCCATCTCTGGATACAATGATTCCACATGACAATGACAAAAATGATCTAGGGCGAACACTTAATCTTATAAAGAGGCCATCCCTATGTTGGGAGAAGCACCATTTTCAAAGACGATCATAGCCTGGTAAACAACCGCTTTTTGTCTGACATGTTATCTTTTTAAATGGCCAATAAGCTAGAGACATACTCTGCATCCAAGGAGGAAAATAGCTCCCCAGGCAAACATACCAGCCCACTCCATAATAAAGGGAGAAAGCATTGACAATCCATGACGTAAAGTCTTCAACTGTGATAGGGTCCAACCTAGTGCTGTTAAGTCAGCAATCTACATCAGCAATTGTCTTGATAGTTGCTCTGCTTTCATGGAATAGTTCCCTTTCAGATAATTCAAGATTTCTTTGCTCTGTTGAGAATGGTGAGAAAAGTTAACTTGCAAAGGAGTAATGCATAAGCCTCTATGGGAAGAAAAGCAGGACAGCTGCGTAATATGGTAAGGTGCTTCAATTTGTCTTTGAACTAAATCTATCCTTTGATTAACTAATAGGAGGCCAGATACCAAATGGGTATATTGCTCACATTAGAGCTTATATTATATTGAATATTGAAATGTGGCTCTACGCAACCAAATGCAAGGCAGGGAAGAGTTCTTTAAATAAAACATAAGGTTGCGACAGAGAAAAGTTAATGGCTGCATACCATTGGGGCATTTCTCCATTTGACAAAATACAGGAAGCATCACACAAACAGGAGGCAGAGGTAAAGTTTGGCAAAACAGTTGAATTGCTATGAACTGGCATGGGTACTGGCCAGGATCTGGCAGTAGCCCACAAGATTAGTGAATCAACCTGGATTACCATTCCCAGCTATAGTAGGGTTCGTAGTCTCATCTTCAGGAGAGCAGAAGGCAATTTTCGAGTCAACTGCTCAGGTACAAATTGGATTTTCTTAGTTCTGCGGAAAAAGACAAACAGCTCCCCTAGACCACGAAATCACAAGATCTGGCCCACACCATTCACCAGTTAATACTTCCTTCCACTTTTCTTCTGCATTACTCATAGGTGTAGTAGCAGCATGGCAATCCGTGACAGAACGGCCATGCACGGACAAAATTAAGAAATTTAGAGTAAAAAGAGCTAATGAATGTTCTTCTTTTGGTGTTTGGCCACTGGCAAATCCCCCTTTTTGCTTTTTATAAGCTCTTTTAAGGTACAATGTGCTCTTTCCACAATTCCTTGCCACTAGGGAGTGTATGGTAATCCTGTAGTATGACAAACCTGCATTGTCTGGCAAAATTCCTTAAAGGACTTTGCTGTGTATGCAGACCCGTTGTCTGTCTTAACACTATCAGGCTTTCCCAGGCCACCCATGTGTCTAAGCAATGACTAATGGCATTACTAGCCTTTTCACCAGTCACCAGAGTAGCATGTATAATACCAGAACAAGTATCAACAGAAAAATGAGCATATTTTAAATTTCCATATTGAAATATGTGTGTGACATCCATCTGCCAAAGTTTTAGGGGGATCAGACAACAAGGGTGAATCCCCACATGACGAGGGTGGTGAAATTGAACACAATTCTGGCAACTAACACCACATCACGAACGGTAGCCCTAGAGATGTTAAACTTTTGTAAAGGCAGGAACATGAATCTTTTGATGCAATTCTCTAGTAAGATCAACTGGAGCTGCATGAAATATAAATTCTCTACGAGTACTAGCATCCACCAAGTCGTTATTATTGTCCACAGGACCAGGCGAATTAGTATGAGCTCGGATATGTTGTATGAAAAACTTATTTTTTCTGACCCAAATCAATTTTTGTAATTTGAAAATAATTTGACATACAGTATTAGTCGAAGTAATTGGCCCTGAAATTTCAAGTGAGCGTAAACTACATAAGCAGAATTAGAAATTAAATTAAAAGAATCATGAAATATTTTAAAAACTTCCAATACCATTTTATATTCTGTGATTTGGGGTGTTCCTGGACTGTACTGAATCAATACTGTTTCTTGAGAATCAAACATGTAGGCACCTACACCTGTTTTGGAGCCATCTGTATAAATATCTAATGCTCTGAGGCAGTGACCTGAGGAAAGATCACTGGATGCTCAGTAAAAAATTGTAGCAAAGGATCCTTAGGATAATGATTGTCAAACTCTATATCAAAACTACAGCGTATTATGTCCCAATAATCTATCAATTCACACAGTGTTTCTACATGAGTTGCTGTATATGGTATAATAATTTTCTTTGGTAAAATACCAAAATGCTGAAATCAAGACTTAACACCTGACATAGCAAGATGTGCAAGAGCAGAAGGATAATATTCAAGGGTCTGATTAGGAGAATATTGGGATAAATCCACAGAAGTGGTCCTTGTTGCCATAGCACTCCTGTAGGCTGACGAAAGGTTCTCAGTATACACAAAAAGAGATCTTCCTTTTCCTTGTACCTTCTTAGCAATGCCTTTTCCAGTCTTTACTCTACTTTCCTTAAAGATAATCGTGCTACCTTGGTTAAAGCACGGGGTGAAGTAAGCGGTGAATCCTCTTTCAGTATCTCATAGAATGCTTGTAAATCTACATTAGCCATTTTAATATAGGGTCGATTCCAGTATATACTTCCTAGTAATTTTTGAAAGTCATTTAATGTTTATAAATGATCTTTTCGTCAAGTGGCTGACAAAAGAATTGTAACCAGTTCACCTGGGACTTTCAGGACCTCAATAGCAGCCCTTTATCTAAACGCATCAGGGAGCTAAAGGCCCATGGAAAAGAAAACATTAGTCCTGACCTTGGCCACAGGCTCTAATGGGAATAAGCTGAAGAGACTGTGCGAAAACTTTCTCCTCTTATCATCTTAAATTAAAACCTGTTCTGTCTGAAAAAACAAAGTTATTCACAGTCTGTTGTAGACTTTTTCTGAAAATCTTTAGGGGCTTCCCTGTCCCAAAACTTGGGTCATATTGCCCATAGAGGCAGAAACTGGCTGCTGAGGGGATATCTTCAAAGACACTCTCCATGTAAATTAATGTTGACTAACGGGAAAAGTAATTTAATGTTGGAGACTGACTCCTCTCTTGGAATAATGCCAGCAGATAAAGCAGGCTCACTTAAAGACCTTCTCTTAATGAGCACTCTCTTTCTGTGAGCAAGTGTTGAAGGTCAGGCTACTAAAAGAAGCAACTGGAATTTTTTTTTGACCTTGTTCTTTGAGGGATGGATAAATTTCTTTCTAGTTCTTGTTTTCCTTAGAGTCTTCCCTCACCTCACTCTCAGCTTTTTTAGATCATTCCTCCTGTAGCATTTCCAAAGCAGCCTGTCCCTTTTTTATAGCCTGTTGACAACACTTCTATTCTTCTAGGCAGCTATACACTAAGTGCCATACCTGCTGAAACTCCACCTTTAAGATTCCTTGCTCCCTAGCAAAACTTAAATCTTTTCCCAGATTATCTCAGCTGTCCACCGTGAGATTCCCAGAGACAACAAACCCAAGGTGCAATGGCTTCACACTCACTAAAAAATCTCTCTACAGTGCTTCTTTTCATCCTAAGCCTTTTTTCTTTTAAATGGCTCCTAAAGAGCCAGAAAAATTGGGGAGACTGAGACGTTTCCATGCTTGCTGCAGCAGCTCTGCAGCTTGTTTCGCTCCCACCTACTTTGCGGGCTGGGAGCACAAGCACAGGTAAAAGACTATGCTTCAAAAATTAACTCCGGGTATCAAGCAAGACACTGCCATTAGAGTAGGTCCATAAAATTAAGTTTCCTACTCACTACATTTATCTGGAGAACTTTTATTTAAGAGCGGTTTCTTCCTCAAGGTTGTCTCTTTTCCTTTCGATTTTAAGCTTATGCTGACCAAGAAGCTCCTGAAGAGCTGTCAGGAGCGGGGTCGAGTGTGAGTTTCCCGTGCTTTTACGACCTTATTTACGATTGATTTACGAACAGGGCGAGCTGGCGTGATTATTTCCACATGATCTTGTGGCTCATCATTAGTCGGCTCTTCCCAGCAAATGCATTTGGGCCCTGGATGGTGGCACTTCAAACAGTAGCAACTCCACAACACAAAAGAGTATAAGGCAAATGTGCTAGTCCAACCCATGAAGGATCAAAAGGGAAAGACAACATTGCCGTGTTCCACAAACCTCTTTCCCTCTAAACCAAAGCTTTCATCATCTCTGCTTACTCCGGAGAACATTATTGTCCCATTAGGGAAATTTTATAATCCCTATTATACAGGAGCCTTATCCTCCCAATTCTGGGAGCCTTCTCATCCCAATTCCGGGAACCTTATCGTCCCTTATCCGGGAAACTTTTTGTCCCTTATCCAGGAACTTACTGACATCATTGCAGTCCTAAGGCTGGAAAGTCCTGAATCCAAGTCAGAACAGAGAATTTTCTCGGGTCTCCATACATGTCCACAAGTTGAAGCGCCCACCTCGAACAGCAAGGAAGACACAACACCGTTGGATTCCTTCTCAACGGCCTTTATTGCAGGAACACCTCATTCTTGATACGGGGGTACCCGGGGAACAAAGGAACTTGCCTTAAATACAAGACAGACAGTGGCTGTAAACTAATCCTCTGGGGATTGGTGGAATATGAGATACCTTATTAGCATGCGTATCACTCTGGATTTGTAAATGCCAAAGAAGACTGAAGACATGGCTATAATGGTTCTAATACCACAAATGACCACTAGCGCCATCTTTAGCCGCTCCCAACACTGAAGCTCAAAGAACATATTGAACAGAAAATAATAATAGAGGAGATTTCAACACCCTCCTCTCATCACTAGACAGATCACAGAAACAGAAATTAAACAGAGACATAGACAGAATAACAGAAGTTATAAACAAAATGGACTTAGTAGATATTTTAGAACATTCTATAATAAAACAAAAGGATATAACTTCTTCTCACCACTTCATGGGACTTACTCCAAAATTGATCATATAATCAGTCAAATCCAGGCCTCAAAGGATACAGAAAGATAGAAATAATCAAATAGAACCTATCAGACCACCATGGAATAAGGCTGTTCTTCAATAAAAATTAGGAAAGAACACTCACATATACATGGAAGTTGAACAATAATCTACTCAATGATAACTTGGTCAAGGAAGAAATGAAGAAAGAAATTAAAGACTTCTTAGAATTTAATGAAAATTAAGGTACAATATACCCAAACTTTTGGGACACAATGAAAGCTAAGAGGAAAACTCATATCTCAGAGTGCCTGCAGAAAGAAATAGGAGAGAGCATAAATCAGCAGCTTGACAGCACACCTAAAAACTCTAGGACAAAAAGAAGCAAATATGCGCAGGAGTAGTAGAAGGCAGGAAATAATCAAACTCAGAGCTGAAAACAACAAAGTAGAAAAAAGGGACTAAACAAAGAATCAACACAACCAATACCTGTTTCTCTAAGAAAATCAACAGGATACATTAACCCATAACCAGACTAACCAGATGATGCAGAGAGTGTGTTCAAATTAATAAAATCAAATATTAAAAAGGGAGACATAACAGCAGAATCAGAGGAAATTATAAAAAATTGTACTACAAAAGCCTATGTTCAAAAAACTTGAAAATCTGGAGAAAAGGGACAATTTTCTAGACAAATACAAGGTACCAAAAAATAAATCTGGGAAAGATAAACCATTTAAACAAAACATAACTCCCAAAAGCATAAAAGCAATCATCAAAACTCTCCCAACCAAAAAGAGTCCAGGATCAGATAGGTTTAGCGCAGATATCCATCCAAAATTCATTGAAAATTTCATAACAATACTGTCCAAACTAATCCATAAATTTGAAACAGATGGAGTACTACCAAATTGCTTTCATGAAGGCACAATTACTCTTATCACTAAAACACAGAAAAACCAAACAAAGTAAGAGAACTTCAGACCAATTTCTCTTATCAATATCGACTCAAAAATACTCAATGAAATTCTTTCAAACCTAATCCTACAACACATTAAACAGTCATCCATTATGATTAAGTAGGATTCATCCCAGGCTTGCAGGGATGCTTTAATACACAGAAAACCAACAATGTGATCTACTATACAAACAAACTCAAAGATAAAAAACACATGATCCTTTCATTTGATGCTGAGAAAGCTTTTGACAAAATTCAACATCACTTCATGATAAAAGTCATGGAAAGTACAGGAATTTAAGGCCCACACCTAAACATATACAGCAAATTCATTGCTAACATTAAACTAACTGGAGAGAACATTAAAGCAATCACACTGAAATCAGGGACTAGTCAAGGCTGCTCACTCTCTCAGAACTTATTCAATTTAGTTCTAGACATCTTACCAGAGGAAGCAGACACAGAAGGAGATCCAAGGAATATAGATTGGAAAGGAAGAAGTCATAATAGCACTGTTTGTAGATGATATGAGAGTATACTTAGTGATCTCAAAAGTACCACAAGATAATTACTAAGGCTGAAAAACAATTTCAGCAAAGTGGATGTGTATAAAAATAACTCTGCACAAAAACTAAACAAGCAGAGAAAGAAACTAGGAATAGGAGACCCTTCAAAATAGCCCAAATAATATAAAATATCTCAGAGTGACTTATCCAAGCAAGTAAAAGATATAAGCATATGAACAGAACATCAAGTCTCTGAAGAAACTGAAGGGGATTTCAGAAGATGGATAGATCTCCCATTTCCATGGACTGCAGGATTAATATAGTAAAAATGACCATTATACCAAAAGCAATCTACAAATTCATTTCAATCCCCATCAAAATTCCAATCCAATTCTTCATAGAGCTAGACAGAACAATTCACAAATTCATGTGGTATAACAAAAAACACAGAATAGCTAAAACTGTCCTCAACAATAAAAGGAATTCCTTGGGAATCACTATCCCTGAACTCAAGCAGTATTACAGAGCAACAGTGATAAAAACTGTATGGCATTGAGACAGATACAGCCAAATAGACATGTGGAATAGAATTGAAGACTCAAAAATGAACCCACACACCCATGGTCACTTAATTTTTGAGAAAGGAGCCAAAACTATCCAATGGAGAAAAAGATAGCATTTTCAGCAAATGTGCTGGTTCAATTGGAGGTCAGCATGTAGAAGAAGGCAAATGGATCCATTCTTACTGCCCTGTAGAAACCTTAAATCCAACTGGATCAAGGACCTCCACATCAAACCAGATACAACTAATAGAAAAAAAGTGGAGAAGCATCATAAACACATGGGCACTGGAGAAAATTTCCTTAACAAAACACCAATGGCTCATGCTCTAAGAACAAGAATCAACAAATGCGATATCAAAAACTACAAATATTCTGTACAGCAGAGGACACTGCTGTTAGGACAAAATGACAACCAACACATTGGAAAAAAGATCTTTACCAATACTACAGCAGATAGAGGGCTAATATCCAAAATATACAAAGAAATCATGAAGTTAGACTAAAGGGGGACAAATTACCCTATTGAAATATGGGGTTCAGAGCAAAACAAAGAATTCACAGCTGAAGAATATCAAATGGCAGAGAAACGCCTAAAGAAATGTTCAACATCTTTAGTCTTAAGGCAAATGCAAATCAAAACAACACTGTGATTCCACCGCACACCAGTCAGAATGTCTAAAATGTAAACTCAGATGATAAAAGATGCTGGCAAGGATGTGGAGAAAGAGGAACAGGCCTCCATTGTTGGTGGGATTGCAGACTGGTACAACCACTCTGGAAATCAGTGCAGAGCTTCCTCAGAAAATTGGACATTTAACTACCTGAGGAACCAGCTATACCTCTCTTGGGCATATTCCCAAAATATGCCCAAACATGTAACAAAGACACATGCTCCACTATGTTCATAGCAGCCTGATTTATAATAGCCAGGAACAGGAAAGAACACAGATGCCTTCAACAGAGGAATGGATACAGAAAATGTGGTACATCTACACAATGTAATATTACTCAGCTATCAAAAACAATGACTTTATGAAATTCAAATGGATGGAAGTGGAAAATATCATCCTGAGTGAGTAACCCAATCACAAAAAATCACACATGGTATGCACTTATTGATAAGTGGGTATTAGACCAATTACCCTAGATGCCCAGAACATGTGAAACTTAAGAAGGTTGACCAAAATGTGAATGCTTTGCTCCTTCTTTAAATGGGGAACAATAATATACTTGGGAGAGGATGGGTGGTAAAGTTTACAACAGAGACAGAAGGAACACCCATTCACAGTCTCCCACACATGTGGCCCATACATATACAGAAACCTAAGGAGATAAGAGATGATGCAAAAAAGTGAAGGCTGACAGGATCCAGATGTAGATCTCTCTTGAGAGACACAGCCAGAATACAGCAAATAAACAGGCAAATGTCAGCAACAAACCACTGAACTGAAAACGGGACACTTGTTGAAGGAATCAGGAATCAGTTGAGCTTGAAGGGGCTCGAGACCCCATCTGAACAACAATGTAAACCAAGCAGAGCTTCCATAGACTAAGCCACTACCCAAAAACTATACATGGACTGACCCTGGGCTCGAACTTCATAGGTAGCAATGAATATCCTAGGAAGAGCACGAGTGGAAGGGGAAGACCTTGGTCCTGCCAAGACTGAATTCACCATTAAATGGGATTGTTTTGGGGAGGCACTAATGAGGGAGGAAGGGGAGCTAGCACATATATAGAAGGGGATGTGTATGGGATACGGGGATGTTGGTCCAGAAACTGGGAAAGGGAGTAACAATTGAAATGTTAAAAAACAAAATAACCAAGTTAATAAATATGGAGAAAAAAAGTAATTTTCAACATGTTTAATCATAAGGAAAATGCAAATCAAAACAACCCTGACATTCCACGTCACACCAGTCTGAATGGCTACAAAAAAAAAATCTCAGGTGACAGCAGATTCTGGCAAGGATATAGAGAAAAAAAAGAGCACTCCTCCATTTTTGGTGGGATTGCAGACTGGTAAAAATCATTCTGTGAGCTTCTTTAGAAAACTGGGGATTGCACTATCTATGTACCCAAGTATATCTCCCCTGAGCATATACCCAAAACATTCTCCAACATACAACAAAGACTCAAGCTCCACTATATTCACAGAAGAAGATGGAAATTACACAGATGCCCTTCAAGAGAGGAATGGATACAGAAAATGTGATAAATCTACACAAAGGAATACTACTCAACTCTCAAAAAATGACATCATATAATTCATAGGCAAGTGGATGGAACTAGAAAATATCACCCTGAGTGAGGTAACCCAATCACAGAAAAAACACTCATGGTATGTAGTCAATTATAAGCGGATATTAACCCAAATGCTCTAATTTCCCAAGGTGCACAGATCACAGGAATTTCAAGAAGGATGACTGTAATGTGGATGCTTCACTCCTTCTTTAATAGGGGAACAAGAATACCCATAGTAGGGCACAGGGTGTCAATGTTTAGAGAAGAGAATGAAGGAACAGTCATTGGGACCCATACATATACAGACACCAAACTAAATAAATGGATGAAGCAGCAAAGAGAGGCAGGCTGACAGGAACTGGATGTAGATCTCTCCTGAGACACAAAGCCAGATAATCGTAAATACTTAGGCAAATGCCAGCAGCAAACCACTGAACTGAGAAACGGATCCCCGTTGAAGGAATCAGAGAAAGGCCTAAAAGAACTGAAGGGGCTTGAGACCCCATGTGAAATAACATGCCCACCAACCAGAGCTTCCAGAGACTAAGCTACTACTCAAAGACTTTACATGAACTGACCCTGGTCTCCAAAATCATAGGAATCACTGAATGCCTAGTTGGGGCACCAGTGGAAGGGGAGTCTTTGGTTCTCCCAAGACTGAACCCCCAGTGAATGGCATTGTTGGGAGAAGGGCAGTAATGTGGGGGAGAATCGGACAGTAACACCCCTGTAGAAGGGGAGTGGGAGGGGCTAGGAAAATGTTAACATGGAAACCTGGAAAGAAAATAACATTTGAAATGTCAATAAGAAATTCTCAAGTTAATAAAGATTGAAGAAAATAAAAAAAACACTCCTTCTGGAAGAGGAGAATGTATCATTTTCCCTTCAGTATCTGTGGGAAGAATTTTGGACACTTGGGCAAATGTGGAATAACCCTATAGAACATTGGAAACATTTGGTTATTTCCGCAAAGTCTTGGGTGGGTAGGAATATCTTGGGGTAAAATGGGAGATCAAGTTCTCCATGTCTAGATAGGGAAGGATGTTGGGAACCTGGAAAGTGTGGGGAAATTACTTGTCCAAGTTTGTCAGTAGAAGAGTCAGCAGAAGGTGGCCCAGGCACAGTGTGATCTACTTTGAATCTTTCAGTGTTCTCTCCAGTACTGTGTTTTGTAGATGTTGCAGGCACTCTGGCTACCAACTCGTCAAAGTCCATATTTTCTTCAAACCCAGTAGATATAACCCACTTTTTTTTTTCATCTTCCCAAGAATGAGCACTAAAGATGCGGCCACTCTTTTTCTGGTAGCAGGATGTAAGCACATGTTCTGGTATCCCTGGTCAGTGGGTTACTCAGTGATCTGCTATCCTTGGTCAGTGAATTACTCATGCCCTCAGGAACCCTCAGAGGAATTGGAACTGTCCATTTCTTCTTCTCTGTCAGTTCCGGTCTGTGGTCTAGGACCCCCTTACTGACTGAAGCCTTCATATGATCTTCGAGTTTCCGTAACTTTTCTGTAGCACGAATATCAGGTTTTTTTGAATCTCTGGTCTTCATAGGGTTTTGTGGATCTGAAGTTGTACCGAGTGCATCTAAGTAGTCCGGGAGGTACAAAGTCGCTCGGGTCTCTGCTGTTCAATTGCTTCCCACACTGGTGTAGGAAGTTATAATCCGGTTGGGAGACACTTAAGGCGGTCTCAGGTGGCGAACACTGGGAACCCTTAAAGTGCTTCCCCCATTGGAGTCCGGTGTTATAATCATCTTGGGGGACTCTAAAGGCGTTCCAAGGCCGAGGAGGCTGGGAAATCGGCGGTGCATGGTCAGAGGGTAAAGTCCGGGATGAAGCTCACTGGCCTCTCTCCACACATCTGGCCTTTTAGTCGTTAGGAAATTGAACAAGAAATGGCAAATGGGCTACTACTCGTGAAGTGGCAGTGAATGTACTTCCCAGTGGTGAGGAACATCAGTTGAGCTGTATCATTTGAGTATTGCTCTCTCTCCCGAGAACTTTGGACAAGTCCGGAAGGCAAAGCAGGGAAATCTCGAGTGACCATTGATCTCAGGAAACAACCAAAGCTCGAGAGGGCCTGTCCTCGAGTTAGCACGGGGCAGTAGCGAGGACTGCATGGTGCAGTCGCGAGGTCTGCACGGGGGGTCGTGAGGTCTGCACCGGGAAGTCGCGAGGTCTGCACGAGGCAGTCGTGAGGTCTTCACGGCCCAGTCAGGAGCTGCCTCACTTGTCAATTCTGCTTGTAGTAGCGGGTGATCATCCAAGCTTTCTGAATGGGGAGGATCCCTGTCGACTCTCCTCCTTTGAATCCAGAGTGCTATCTGCTCTTGTGCACACTGTCAGGGGCCAAGACAAGGGATTCTGGAAGGATCAACATGAACGGAAAGGGCAAGGAGTGCTTAAGACACTGTGCAGTCAAGCGACTCTTAAAACAGGGTAGTTCCCTGTAAACTGGAGGCCATCAGTGGTGTAGTCATGTGTCTTGGAGCCTCAAAACCGAATGTGAAAAGCTGATCCAGACCCTTGCTCCTCAGAGACTGCAGGGACTAGAAAATCACTGGTGGACTGTGTTAGGGAATGAACATGTGATAGGATATGAATAGAGCATAGAATGCATGTGATTGATATTAGAATTCCATGTGACTTCCAGGTGTTTCTGTGATGCTTGTGACTTCGTGTTCATTATTTTTTCTCGTCCTAAAGCTCTTAATATTATTTCCATGATGATATTTTTGAAATATTGAGTATGCTACTCAATGGAATGTATTTTCTCTAGTCACATATATTGAAATTCTAAATGTCTCTTGTTATCGTACACAGTTGCCTGGCTAGAAATCCTGGGATGCATTCAATACTAGTAAGTTTATTGAACACATACTGTTCGTGTTACAAATTTTGCTTGTAATTAATTCTTTTGGTGAACCCCAATTAGATTGTAGAAATGGCTCCTGCCTTTTACAGACATATCTACAATCACCCTTGCTTGGAGAAAGGAGTTAAGTGTTATGCCTTCTTTGAATGAAGAGAAAGACCTAAGGCTACACTCCTCAGAAAACAAGAAATCAGAAACTGTAGGAAGAAATATGCATCTAGGCAACAATAAATGTTCCAAGCTAACCTGTGCAGTAAAATAATGTATGGAAAATGCCACTCCTTTATTATTAGTATTATTAATCATTGTTTTCGTTTTCATTGCAAATATTAACCACTTTCCATTCCCTGTTAATAAACCACCCCACAGTATACTCCTCCACTTTGTCTCTAAGAGGGTGCCTCCCCAAATCTCCCACTCATTCTTGCCTCACCCCTCTAGAATCACTCTTCTCTGGGACATCAAGCATCTAAAGGCCAAGTGCTTCCCCTTCCACTGATGTGAGATGAGGCAGTCCTCAGCTACATATGTAGGGTACCAGACCATATACATTCTATGGTTGGTTGTTAGGGCCATGGGAGCTCTGAGGTGTCTGCTTAATTGATATCGTTATTCGACTTCTAATTACAATCCCCTTCAGCTCCTTCAGGCCTTCCCCTACATCTTCCATTGGGATATCTAGGCTCAGTTCAATGGTTGGCTCTGCTGGCAGAGCCTCTCAGAGGATAGGCATACCAGACTCCAGTTTGCAAGCAGATCTCAAGATCAGCAACAGTGTCCAGTTTGGTGTTTGCAGATCTCTGGATGGCCTTTCCTTCAGCCTCTGCTGCATTTTTGCCCTGCATTTCCACTAGACAGGGATAACTGTGATTTAATAAGAGATGGGTGAGTTGTCCCATTCTTGCACTGTGGACCATGTCTATCTACTGCAGGTGGTGTCTTCAGGTTCAATATCACTGTTGTTGTGTATGTTGGCTAATGTCATCAATGTTAGGTCCAGGGAACCTGTCACATCCTTAGTATCTGAGAAATTCGAGAGATTACCCCCTTACCAGTGAGTGAATGCCATGTGCCTTTATTTGTGTTAGGGTTACGTCACTCAGGATGATATTTTCTAGTTTCATCCATTTGCCTATGAATTGCCTGAAGTCATTCTATTTAACACCTCAGTACCACACCATTGTGTAAATGTACCACCTTATCTGTTTCTCTTTTGAGGGACATGTGGGCTCTTTCCAGCTTCGGTCCTTTATAAATAAGGCTGTTATAAACATAGTGGTGTATTTGAACTTGTTGTAGGTTGGAGCAAGTTTTGGATATATGCCATCGAATGGTACAGCTGGGTCCTCAAGTAGTAAATACTACGTTCAATTTTCTGAGGAACCTCCAGCCGGTTTCCAGAGTGGTTTAAAGAGCTTGCAATTTCAACAGTGACAGAGTGTTCCTTTCTCTCCACATCCTTGCCAGCCTCTTTTGTCACCTGACTTTTTTATCTTAGCCATTCTGAGTGGTATGAGGTAGAATCTCAGGATTGTTTTGATTTGCTTTTCCCCAAGGACTAAGGATGTTGAAAATATCTTTAGGTGCTTCTCAGCCATTCAATATTCATCAGTTGAGAATTTTTGTGTTTAGAACTGTAGTCCACTATTAAATAGTGTTATTTGGTTCTCTGAAGGATAGCTTATTGAATTTTTTGTATATATTGTAGATTAGTGCTCCATCGGATATAGGATTTTTAAATATCTTTTCCCAAGATGTTAGTTGCTGTATGGAAGTAATGACAGTGTCCTTTGCCTTACAGAAACTTTGAAATTTTATGAAGTTTCATTTTTCAATTTTTGATCTTAGAACAAAAGACTTTGGTGTTGTATTCAGGAAATTTTCCCCAATTCTAAAGTGTTCAAGGCTTTTCCCTGGTTTTTCATCAGTTAGTTTCAGTGTATCTGGTTTTATTTGGAGGTCTTATTTTTAATTTTTTTTTATTAACTTGAGTATTTCTTATTTACATTACCAGTGTTATTCCCTTTCCAGTTTTCCAGGCAAACATCCCACTAAGCCCTCCCCCTCCCCTTTATGGGTGTTCCCATCCCCACCCTCCCTCCATTGACACCCTCCCCCAACAATCACATTCACTGGGGTTTCAGTCTTACCAGGACCAAATGCTTCCTGTTCCACTGGTGATCTTTATGTGGAGGACTTTAATCCACATTTACTTAAACTTTGTACAAGGAGATAAGAATGGATTAATTTGCATTCTTCTACATTCTGCCCTTCAGGTGAAACAGCACAATTTTTTAAAAAATGCTATCGTTTTTTCCACTGAATGGTTTTAGATCTTTTATCAATTTCCAAGTGGCCATAGCTGTGTGGGTTCATTTCTGCATCTTCAATTCTATTCCATTTATTTACCTGCCTGTCTCAATACCAATACAATACAGTTTTTCATCACCATTGCTCCGTAACACAACATGAGCTCAGGGATGGTGATTTCCCCAAAATGCTTTTATTTTTGAGAATAGTTTTCTCTATCCTGGGATTTATTTTATTCCAAATCAATTGGCAAACTGTCATTTTTATGTCTGTGAAGAATTCACTTGTAATATTGATGGGGATTGAATTGAATCTGTAAATTGCTTTTGGCAAAATGGACATTTTTACAACATTTGTCCTGTCAATACACAAGCATGGGAGATCTTTCTAATTTCTGAGACCTTCAATTTAATTCTTCAGAGACATGTGTTCTTGTCATATATATCTTTCACTTGCTTGGTTAGAGTCACACTGAAGTATGTCATATGCTTTTTGACTATTGTCAAGTGTGTCATTTCTGTAATTTCTTTCTCAGTCTATTTCTCTTTTGAGTAGAGTACTGATTTGTTTGAATCAATTTTTTACCCTGCCACTTTGCTAAAGTTGTTTATTAGGCTTATAAATTCACTGGTGGAAATTTTGGGGCCAATTAAATATACTACCACATCATCTGCACATAGTGACATTTTGAATACTTCATTTGCAATATTAGTCTGTTTACCTACATTTGTTGTCTAATTACTCTGGCTCGGACTTCGAATACTATATTGAAAAGGTAGGGAAAGAGTGGGTGTCCTTGTCTAGTTCCTGATTTTAGTGGGATTGCATTAAATTTCTCTCCATTTAGTTTGATGCTGGCTACTGGTTTGCTGTATATTGCTTTCACTGTGCTTCAGTATGGTCCTTGAATTTAAGATATTTCCAAGACTTTTAACTGTAAAATGCTTTCTCAGCATCTAATGAGATAATTAATTGTTTTCTTTTCTTTGAATTTGTTTTTATAGTGGGATTAGTTTGATTAGTGATCAGGTACTGTATATTAAACAATCCCAGTATCTCCAGGATGAAGCCTACTTGATCATGATGGATTATTGTTTTGATGTGTTCTTGGATTTGGTTTGAAAGAAATTTACTGAGAATATTTTCAGGGATATTCATGAATAAATTGGTCTGAAATTCTCTTTTTTTGATGGGTCTTTGTTTGCTTTAGTTATAAGCATAACTATGGCATCAGAGAAAGAATTGTGTAGTGTTTCTTCTATTTCTAGTTTGTTGAATAGTTTGGAGAATATTGGTATTAGGTATTCTGTGAAGGTCTGAGAGAATTCTGTACTAAACCTTTCCAGTCCTTGGATCTTTGGTTGGGAGATATTTAATGACTGCTTCTACTACTTTATGAGTTATGGGAGTATTTAGATGGTTTATCTGATCCTGATTCAACTTTGGTAACTTGTATCTGAATAGAAAATTATCCATTTATTCCTTACTTTCCCGTTTTTTTAAGCATAGGCTTTTATAATAGGATCTGATAATTTTTCGAGTTTTCTCATTTTCTATGGTTATATCTCTATTTCAATTCTGATTTTGTTATTTTTAATTTGAATACTAAGGATTTACCTATTTCTGGATTTTTCAAAGAACCAGCTCCTGGTTTTGTTGATTCTTTATATAATTCCTTTTGTTTCTACTTGGTTGATTTCAGTCTGGAGTTTGATTATTTCCTGCTGTATAGTCCTCTTGGTGTATTTGGATTTGTATTGGTTCTGAGATTTCAGGTGTTCTGTCAAACTGCTAGTGGATCATAGCAATTGTTTCTTTGTGGAGGCTCTCAGAGCTATGAGTTTTCCTCTTAGCATTTCTTTTTTGTGTTCCCAAGTTATGCCTTCATTTTCATTAAATTCAAAAGTGTCTTTAATTTTTTCTTTATTTCTTCCTTGAACAAGTTCTCCTCGAGTAAATCATTCCTGAGCTACCATGTATATGTGGGTCTTTGGTTGTTCTTGTTGTTATTGAAGACCATTCTTAGTGTTTAGTGATCTCATAGGATGCAAGGCATTAATTCAGTCTTCTTGTATTTGTTGAGGCCTGTTTTGTGATGGATCATATTGTCAGTTTTGGAGAAGGTAGTATGTGGGACTGAGAAGAAAGTGTCAGGAGCCATGACTGGACAAGCTAATAACTGGCAGGTGATCATCCTCAGATGAACAGCATCGGATTACTTTATAATCCACAATTGGTACACCCTTATTAAGCAAGGCTGTAATGGATTCATTTTGGGAAAGTTTCCTGCTATTAAAATGCTATTCCTGTTGTTATTATTAGACATATATAACAATAATTGAGTTATAGCACCTTTGGAGCACATCTCTGCAGGCCTATGAAGTTGTACTGTCCCGTAGTGTTAGTATACAGACAAGTAAATGAATTCTTTAGTCTTAATAACGATCCTACAATAATTCTTAAAATTATATCAATGGTTATTAAGCTCTTTTATAGTGGGACTGCTATAAGTCTCTTTCTATTAGTCAAAATTCCAGTGACAACTCTGCCAGTCTCCCAGGTGTCACCATTTAATTGTTCTGAGAGAGTAAACAGACTTAATCCTACTCAGAACACATTCCAAGAGGTTCCAAAATAGTTATCAAGAGTCAAACAAAGAGATCAAACGATTTGGTACAGGTGAAAGGACACAAGATAAGATATTGACTGGGTTTTTCAATATATAACTTCACTAACAACTATGGTTTAGGATCTTCAGTGAGCCTGTGGAGCTGACACTCGTGATGAATGTTTAGCCAGATAATTACTTCTGATGGATAATCGTGATGTCATGCCCCACCACCATGATGTCATGTCCCACACCCATGATGTCCCGCCCCCTTCCCAGTGATGACATGCCTGAGTCCCTTGCTAGAATGGTTGCATCTATTCACCAGGTAGCATTCTGAATGCTGCCCTGGAACCACACTCCTCCAGGCTCCTACCATTTATACTCCCTCCTTCTATCCTCCCCCCTTCTTATCTGAGAGAGTGGAGGACCCCTCTGGGTTCACCCTCTCCCCTGGCACATCAAGCCTCTACTCAACTAGATTCATCGTCTCCCACCAGGTCCTGAAAACGCAGCCCGGGTAGGAGAACAGGATCCACAGACAAGCGACTGGTTTAGTGACCCCACCTGAAGATCATTGTGCTCCTCTGTCTCTGTCTGCCCTTCCCTCAGCCCTTCAGTGAGACTGACTCACTGAGCTCCATTCGATATTTGGCCGTATGTCTGTGCACCTGTGTCAGTCGGCTGCTCCGTTGAGTCTTGCAGAGGACAATAATGCTACCCTCCTGTCTGCAAACATAAGAAAGGACCATTAATAATGTCAGGGTTTGCCGTTTGCCCATAGGATAAGTCTCACATCCGGCCACTTACCTTGTCGCCATTCCCTCATTTCCTCTTCCATCTCTGTACTTGTGTTTCTTATAGAGAGGACAAATTCTGGGTCAAAATTTTGGGAGTGTGTTTGGGTTATTATCCTTCCACCTTGGGTCCTCTGTGGCTATGGAAAGTGACCATTTCAGTACCCGTATCCCCACTGCTACGAATCTCAGCTAAAGTCACCCTCATGGATGCTGGGGTAGCCTCACACATCCCAGATTGCAGGCAAATAATACAGATATCACCCACCCTGGTCAGTCACTGATTTCAGTTTATTCTCTTGGCCCTCTGTCCCTCTTGCCCGTCTCTCCCAAGAAATGATTCTCAAACCCCATTTCACTTCCCATCCTCTCACCACCCAATCCTTTTCTTCCATCTGCCTACTCTCATTATTTTATTCATCTTTCTGAGTGAAATTTAAGCATTTTCTTAGGCCTTTCTTCTTGTTTAGCTTCTTTGGTTCCGTAGATCGTAGCTTGTGATTTCTGTACTTTATGGCTAATACCTTCTTTTAAGTGAATATGTACATGTTATTTTGTGTCTCAATTACCTCATTCAGAACAATACTTTCTCATTCCATCTACTTGACTACATCCTCACAATGTACTTATTTTCATAGCTGCAGAGTATTCCATACTATAAATGAACCACATTTTCTGTAGCCATTCTTTGGTTGAGGGGCATCTGGGTTATTTCTATTTCCTTCTTATTATGAAGAAAGCAGTAAGGAAACTTATGGAGCACATGTCCTTGAGGTATGGCAGAGGTCTTTTCAGTTATAAGGCCAGGAGTAGTATAGCTAGGTATATATATATATATATATATATATATATATATATATATATATATATATATATATATTGGTTTATATGCAACTTCAACAAAGTTTAACTCCATGTGTAGCTCACAAGTTAATGTGAAATGCTGAGGGCAGAATTTTTTACACTTCAGTTTGCTTATATGGTGAATCACTTTGATCGATTTTCATAGACTGAACCACTCCTGCAGCTACAGGAGGAAGCCTACTAGATGGCACTGGATGGAATATTCATGTGTCCTTGGATTTTGTTTTCTATAATTTTACCTAGTATTTTTTCCACCTATGTTCTTAAGGGAAGTTCGTCTGAAATTCTTGCTGTGTTAAGTCCTTTTGTGATTTAGGTGTCAGGGTGACTGTGCTGTCAAGGAATAAGTTTGGCAATTTTCCTCCTGTTTCTGTTTTTTGGAGTATGTTGAGAATTCTTTGAAAATCTGGTAGGACTCTGTGCTCAAACAATCTGGCCTTGTGGCTCTTTCAGTGGGGAAACTTTTAATTACTCTTTTGTCTCTTTAGGTGTTGTAGAGCTATTTACATAGTTTATCTTACCTCAGTTTACATGTGGTCAGTGTTATCCATCTACAAAATCATCCATTTCATTCAGAGCTTCAAATTGTGTAACCACCAGGTTTCTGAAGTGAGACCTAAGGATTTTGTGACTTTCATCAGTGTCCATCGATGTGGCTCCCTGATTATTTCTGATTTGGATGCTATTTCTCCTCCTAGTACATTATCTGTCTTAGGGTTTGTCTGTCTTGTTGATGTTCCCAAGGAACCAGCTATTTTTTTTTTTTTGTTGATCTTTGTATTCTTTGTTTCTGATGTACCACTTTCACCCCGAGTCTGGTTATTTCTTGCTGTCTCCTCCTTTAATATGTGTTTACTTCTTTTTATTTTAGAGACTTAGGGTGTGCTGGGAAGTTGCTAGTATTGGTTCTCTCTGGTTTCTTTATGAAAGCGCCTTGTGCTGCATATGCATGTTCCTCTTAGCAATGCTTTCCTTATTTCCCTTAAGTTTGGAGAAGCTGTGCCTTCATTTTCTTTGAATTCTAGGAATGCTTTTTTTATGTCTTCTCTGAACTGATGGTTCTTCAGTTGCAAGTTATTGAATTTCAATGAGTTTATACACTTTTTCTTATTGTTGAAGTCCAGTTTTAATCCATTGTCATCTGAGAAAATACAATGGTTAGCACAGTCTTTCTGTATCCCTTGTGGCTTTTTTAGAGTGTGAGAACATGGTCAGTTTAGGATAAGGTTCCATGAGGTACTGAAAGGAGAGTGTTTACTTTTGTATTCAGGTGAATTATTATGTAGATATCAGTGAGGTCAACTTAATTGAACCCCGTGTTAGTTACATCATTTTTTTTTAATTTCTGTCTCAATGGCCTGCCCTTGGTAAGAGTAGGACATTGATATTCCCTACTACTCATTTGTGAGGTTCGATTTGATATTTAAGCTTCAGCAATATTGCTGCCTTTGTCTTTGGCATATAGACATCTAGAATCGAGATGGCATTTTGGTGGATTTTTCTTCTGATGCATATGAATTGTCCTTCCCCAACTCTATTGATTACTTTTGGTTGCATGTCTGATTTGCTGGATGTTAGAATATCTATGCCATTTGTTTCTTGTGTCTATTTGCTTGGAAAAGCTTTTCAAACACCTTTGTATGAGGTTGTGTCTATCTCAGTTGCTGGATTGTGTTTCTTGAGTGCAACAGAAGGATAGATCCTGTTTTTAAATCCATTGTGATAGCCTGTGTTCTTTTACTATTGAGTAGAGGCCATTAATGCTTAAAGGCATTAATGAGAAGTGATATTTAGTTCATTCTATTTTGATGTTGTCGAAGCATGGTTATTTTTTTTTTTTGATTGCATGTTTTTTGGTTTTTGTTTTTTCGATTGGGATGCTTGAGTGTGTATGTGAGTATTAGATATGTTCTGTAGGGTGCATGGCTTTTTTTGTTAACATGTTTCGTTTTTGTTTTTTGGAGGAGCTGTTAGAGTATGTGTGTGAATATGAGAACACTTATGTAGGTTATGCTGTGCAATTATTAATTTCTAGTGGGAGGCAGGGATGGTTCAATTTCTGAAAATCCATCAATATAATGCACTACCTAATGAAAATAAAAGAAAAAAATCACATGATAATCTGATTAGATGCTGAAAAGGCTTGCAAAAATATTCGAAACCCTTTTCATGTTAAAAGGATAAGAGCAAGCAGGGATACCAGTCCTATGCAGAAACATAATAGAAGCAATGAGCTGCAAGTTGGTACCCAACATCAACCTAAATGGAGAGAAACATAAAGCAATTCCATTAAAGTCAAGGACAATGTAAGGATGCCCACTATCAGTAGAGTATTTGAAATTCTATCCATGGTAAAAGAATGGTTCAAATTTGGTTCTGACATGGAGTATGGCCAAGGCCTGAGAAGGAGAAATGGCATAGAGATTTAGAACTCCTGGGTTATGGCCCACTCTTCAGCACAGTCTCATTGGGCATCGGTGAGTCATGAACCCAACGAGGACTTCATGCAGAGTGTTGCTCGGTTATACCACTCATATCTCTCTTAATCTAAGAAGTGCATGAAAATCCTCATGGAGATTCCCACCACTCAAAAGGCAGCACCATTGGTATTGGCAATAACAGTGGTCAAGGTCTTTTAGGGATTGCCTCTGGGGCAGATCAGTGCTTCCATCATTGCCTGAAGAAATGTACAATGGTCAGAGACGACCACAACCCTTAAAAAGCTTTTGGGAAAATAAAATTGTTCGTGAAGCTGGCTAAGATGTTTTCACTACTGTCTCTGATGTAAAATATATATATATATATATATATATATATATATATATATGTATATACATATATATACATATATATATATACATACACACACATATATATATATATATATATATATATATATATATATATATATATATATATATATATAGAACAATTTGAAGTTCGGAAAGGCTGGGATCTTTTAAGGTCAGGGATAAAGAACAATGTTGGCACAGGTAATGGTGTGACTGTCACAGAAGCTGGACTGTTGATGACTGATTTCTGACCCAGTTTTACCCTCAGCTTCCTGATAAGATTTAATTAGGATTTCCAATCACAGACGTATGTTCTGATCATTTAAAGCAGATATGACGTTTTTATACAGATGTTTAGATTTCTTTTTTTTTTTAAAGATTCTTATGAGGGTACTTTTAATGATAAATAATACAATACTTAACCATTGCTCTAGAAATTCAAATTGCTGCCTACAGTGAAGGGAAACCAACTGAAAAAAGTACTTTGTTCTTTGTTACTTTATAACAAATTGCTTACTTATGAAGTTACGTTGGCCTTGGGAGTAATTTGTTTTCTCTACGTGTATTATGTAATACTAGGTCTCATACAGTGTTGGATACCACTTTTTTCACCATCAAGCAGGAGAAGAAAATTAGTACATGTTCACATTTGCAATTTTTAACGGCTTGAAAGATTTCACTAGGATATCAAAGCTACTTGTTGTGGTTTGCCCTGAAGTTATCTGTATTTTGATGCTAAATCCACTGGCCCAAGGATAGTTGCCTAGTCTTGTACTCAGAACTCAGGTGACTTCACAAGAACCACCTCCCATTGAATTTGTAAAGTACATGTGAGGGGCAGGAACAGGATAGAAGGAATCCCGTCATTGGAGGAGAAGGAAGTATGGGCGGGAGAGATGTTTGAAAGGAGAGGAGGAGACTAGAGGAAAAGGGAGAGACAGGAAGAGGAGAGGGTGAAAAGCCATTGAAGGTGAAGTCAAGATTCTGCTCTCTGTATATACAGGTTGGTATTAATGTTCCTAAGGGATAGATGGTAAAGTGCTTTGTTTGTTTAAGTGGGCAATTATATCTTATTAATTGGGTCAAAATTATTGTGTTGTGTGTTCTTTTACATGAGGGTTTGAGGATAGGAAAGTGTGTGGCAGCAAGAGACACTGGGCAGCCAAGGAGTGGGAATGTGTTTTCCCAAAGATATCTACCAGATATCATGGGACAATATGGTGCCAGTGCTAGCAGGGTAAAAGGCAACATTACTTTTTTCTTTTCTCTTTTTACAACAGATCATGAACCAAGGTGATGATCAAGAATCCAATAGCAATACTTAGAGTTTACTGAAAAGTTTTATTTTCTAAGTAAGAGGACACAGGCTCTATGTTAAGGCATGTGATAACTTAAGGCCAGGAATTCAAACAATGAAAAAGCGAAGCAGCCTGTACTGACAGGCTGTAGGTCCGCTGCTCTGTGATAAGTAAGGGCAGCTCAGAGAGTTAAGAGATTAAAGCTGCTTTTTAAAGAAAGTTGTTTAGAAAGTTTTTCAGGATACTCATATTCTTTTTAAGGTGGGCTCCAAGTGAATTTTGGGATTAAATCCTAGCTACACAAGGTACTTCATTATTAAAAGTATTATTAAAAAGTGATAAAATTTGGTTTTAGAAAGAAGAGTGTAGGGACATTTCCTGAAACAGGGAGGATTTTCATAAAAGCTTCAGAACTTAGATAAGGAAAAATTAGTCACTACCACCAAGTTGAGAGGTGTGATAAATGTCTGTAACAGCAGGCAGAGTGAATGCAGACATATATTGTAGAAGTTATTAAGGTTAAAGAAAAATCTGTGGCTCCGGGTAGAGAGCTTAAGTGATGGATATATTTTGGGCTAAAGCCCTGAGTTTTAAGTTGCATATTGATTTTAGAATTGATAGAATGTTGTGGTTTGCCTTGAAATTTTCTCTGAATTTGTTAAATAAAGGCAAGAGCGTGAGATTTGGACAGAGGGAAAAGTCAGGTGCAAGAGGGGGATTAGATTCAGAGAATAGGGTTAGAGAGAACAGTTGCTGACAGTTGAGCCAGTGGAACCTGGGCAGGAGGGGGAGAGGATGGAACAGTTGGGAGTGTGAAGGGAGGAGAAGGAAGCAAGGAGGAGAAGGGAATGGTTTAGAGATAGGATGGGGAACTGAGAAGAGTTAGAAGAGACAGGAGATGGAGATAGGGGAGGAGAAGGAAGCTAGGAGGAGAAGGGAACGGTTTAGAGACAGGATGGGGAACTGAGAAGAGTTAGAATTGACAGGAGATGGAGAGAGGGGAGAAGCTAGGAGTCTTTGTAAGAGAAAGAGAAACTAAAGCATGAAAGGGTTGATATATTTGGGAGAGTGAGTAAAGAAAGAGAGAGAGAGAGGAGAAGGAAGGAGTCATTGTGGGAGAAGCTGGAGACTTGGTAAATATAAGGTGCAAGGGATAGATGGTACCGGGCTTTGTATGTTTAAGTGGGCAATTATATCTTACCAATTGGAAATAATATTATTGTGTGGTGTGTTTTTATATGTAAGAGTCTCACTGTAAGAAAGTGTGTGGCTGGGCTGTGTTTCCGCCAAGATATCCAGCAGATATCTGGGGCACTGAGGTGTGGAACCCAAGCAGGGTAAACCAACCAGAGAAAAACATTTACTGTTTCATTTTTATTTTTTATTTTTTATTTTTATTAATTTTTACAACAACAATAGAAGGTGTTTAAGTTTGTTTTAAGGAGAGTAAAGAGACTACCTGAATCACGTGGTGATTTTCATCTGTGTTTGAAACTTAGATAGGGAAAAATTGGTCTTAAATGCAGTTTGTGTCTGACACTGATATCTGGGAGATAGAATTGTTTCTAGTTGAGACTTCATCATCTCAGTCTTTTCACTAGTAATAATCTGAGTTCCATTCCTTGACAGTGACCTTTTAGATTTCTGAATCAGTAGGTGTGATTAGGTGGCAGATTTCTTTACTTTAATTTCTTTTATTTTTTTTAGCAAATTTTATTCCTTTTTTCAATTGGATAATTCTATATTTACAATTCAAATGTTATTTCCTCCCCAATTTCCGGCCCATAAGATCCCTAAACTGTCCCTCTCCCCATTTCTACAATGTCCCTTACTGCTCCTTGACATTCCCTTGAACTGGGAGTCAAACCCAGGGAGGATGAAGGGCTTCTCCTCTTGATGAACAAAAAAGCCATCCTTTGCTACATATCCAGTTGGAGCCATAGGTCTGTCCATTTAGTCTTTGAATATTGGTTTAGACCCAGAAAGCTCTGGTTCATTGGCATTGTTGTTCTTATGGGGTTGAAAACCACTTCAGCTCCTTTAATTCTTTCTCAAAATATACCAACAAGATGTCTGTTTTCAGTTCACTGGTTTGCCACTTGCATTCACTTCTCTGCTTGACAGGTTCTTCCTGTGTCTCTCAGGGAAGATCTATATCAGCTTCCTTGCAGAATGCACTGCTTAGCTTTATCAACATTATCTAGTTTTCGTGGCTAGTAAATATACATTTGTTGGCTCATACAGCTGGTTAGGTGCAATTTTAAAATGGATTCTGCACAACTAGGTCAAGATTTTATAATCCACAAATGAATATGACCAATAGACTCCCTCCTTTTCATATGAACATATTGGTATTGAGGTTTTACTGGACCTAAAGCCATTCCTCTCACTGCCCATCCTTCTCAATATTATGTTTGGCCTGTAGAAATAATCATGGTAGAACATCCATAATCCTCAAGTCAGGGACTGGGAACACAGGAAGGTAGATATATGAGAACTGATATCTAATGGGACTAGAGAACTGCATTCTATACTCCATGGTGTTTTTTGCATTACTGATTTCTGGTAATTTTTGGATAAAATAAGGTTTAGGGAGTTTATTCTTTGAAGTAGGTACATAATATTTAAATTATTATACTCTATAGCTGAGTCCCCTTTGTTGAAAAAATCATTTAAAAAATTGGAATTGGAAAACAGAAGTTTTGAGTACACATTCAGGAATATATTTATAAAGTCCCCTATCAAGGAATGTAAAATAAGAAAATGTAATGTGAAATTCATTCAATTAAGGTCTGTAGAAAAAATATTGGCTTGTGGAAAACATAGAAAACCTAGGAAATTGAATTGTATGTCAGAGGAATGGAATTGGGAATAAAATGATTGTCCAGAAGAATCTACTTCACCCCATGTTCCTAGATCTTTTCTCTGTATGCCCAGTGCCTGACCTTCTACATTTACAGCATGTATACACTAATGAAGCAAGAAGTAGTTTCTAACTTTAGGGAGATGTAGTATGTAAAGGTGTCCATTGTATAACCAATTCTATATGGGTGATCCCCTTCCCATCCTCCCCCCATTACCTCCAGCCCCCCAACAATCACGTTCACTGGGGATTCAGTCTTAGAAGGACAAAGGTCTTCCCCTTCCACTGGTGCTCTTACTAGGATATTCATAGATGCCTAAGAGATTGGAGCCCAGGGTCAGTCCATGTACAGTCTTTGGGTAGTGGCTTACTCCCTGGAAGCACTGGTTGGTATTGTTGTTCATATGGGGTCTCGAGCCCCTTCAAGGTCATCCAGTCCTTTTTGTGATTCTTACAACGCAGTTCCCTTTCTCAGATCATTGGTTTGCTGCTGGCATTGACCTATGTATTTGCTGTATTCTGACTGTGACTCTCAGGAGAGATTTACATGTGGTAACTGCCAGTCTGCATTTCTTTGCTTCATCGATCTTTTCTAATTGGGTGACTGTATATGTATAGGCCCCATGTGGGGCAGGCTCTGAATGGGCGTTCCTTCTGCCACTCATTTGATCTTTGCCTTCCTATTCCATGCCAAGTGTATTCTGGTTCCACTTTTAAAGAAGGAGTGAAGCATTCGCATTTTGATCATCCGTCTTGAGTATCACGTGTTCTTTGCATCTAGGATATTTCATGCATTTGGGTTAATAGACACTTATCAATGAGTGCATACCATGTGTGTTTTTCTGTGATTGCGTTACGTCACTCAGGATTTTTGCAGTTCGATCAATTTGCCTATGAATTTCATGAAGGCATTGTTTTTGATAGTTGTGTAATATTCCATGTGTAGATGTACCACATTTTCTGTATCCATTCCTCTGTTAAAGGGCATCTGGGTTCTTTCCAGCTTCTGGAAAGTATAAATAAGGCTGCTATGAACATAGTAGAACACGTGTCTTTTTATATGTTTGGGCATCTTTTGAGTATATCCCCAAGAGAGGTATAGCTGGATCCTCAGGTAGTTCAATGTCCAATTTTCTGAGGAACCTCCAGACTGATTTCCAGAAGGGTTGTACAAGTCTGCAATCCCACCAACAATGGAGGAGTGTTCTTCTTTCTCCACATCCTTGCCAGCACTTGCTGTCCCCTGAGATTTTGATCTTAGCCATTCTCACTGGTGTGAGGTGAAATCTCAGGGATGCTTTGATTTTTATTTCCCTTATGACTAAAGATGTTGAACATTTCTTTAGGTGTTTCTCTGCCATTCCGTGTTCATCAGCTGTGAATTCTTTGTTTAGATCTGAACCCCATTTTTAATAGGGTTATTTGACTCCCTGCGGCGGTCTAACTTCTTGAGTTCTTTGTATAATTTGGATATATATATATATATATATATATATATATATATATATATATATATGCCCTCTATCTGTTGTAGGATCGGTAAAAATCTTTTCCCAATATGTTGGTTGCTGTTTTTTCCTACCCACAGTATCCTTTGCCTTCAAAAGCTTTTCAGTTTTATGAGATCCCATTTGTTGATTCTTGATCTTAGATCATAGGCCATAGTTTCTTCAGGAAGTTTTCTCCAGTGCCCTTGTTTTCCAGACAGCATGCACTTCTTAGCATCATCAATCTTATCTAATTTTGGTGTCTGAAATATATATAAAAATATATAGAAAATGTATGCACACACAAACACACACACACACACACACAAACACATATTTTGGTGGCTCCTACAGCTAGGATGTTAGGTGGAATTTTAACATGGTTTCTGGGAAACTAGGTCATGAATGTAGAATCCCCAAATGACAATGTCAAATAGACTCCCTCCTGTTCTTATGAAACTATTGAAGTTGAAGTTTATCTTGACCTCAAGTGATTTTTCTCCCTGCCCATCCTCCTGAATCTTATGTTTTACCAGAAGAAAGAATCGGGGTAATTTATTTAAAACCCTCAAGTCTGTCCCTGAGAACTCAGGAATTCAGATATTAGAGTACTGATATCTAATGGGACTACAAGAAACATAATCTGTAGTTCATTTTGTCCTTTGCTTTACTGATGTCTGGTAATATTGGGATAAAATAAGGATTTGGGAGTTTATCATTTGAATTAGGTACACTATATTTAAAGTCTTAGATTTACTCTATAGATCGACCCTCTTTGTTGCCAAAATCAGTGCATAAAATGAATTGGAAAATACAGTTTTTGAGTACACAAATATATATACAAAGGAATATATACAAAGTCTCCAATAAAAGAAGAACAATAAGAAAATGTAATACAATATTCAGTCAAAATACTGTAGGGCAAATTCTGTCCTTTTGGAAACAGAAAACCTAGGAAATTGCACTGTATGTCATAGGAATTGATCTGGGAATAAAATTATTATACAGAAGTATCTCCTCTACTCTGTGTGTCTAGATCATTTCTACCCCTGCCAAGACTAACTTTGTCCATTCAGAACATGTAAACTGTAATGAAGCAAAGAGAAGTCTCTAGCTTTAGAGAGACAGAGTACATAAAGGATTCCCCTGTGTTACAGTGCACGTACCTGGAAACGGCACTCTCGAAACTGCTCAATGTAAAGAAAGCTGTTTAGAGGTAGGCCATGGAAATTCTCAGTTACATCATCATTAGGCCCTCCATGAAAAAATCTCTTGTATACTGGAGATCCCTAGTTTCTCCTGTGATATCATGTTGTCATGTCTGCAATGCCTCTCGTATATTCCTTCAGAACCTATAGGTTTTACTAATTGGCCTCTATTTCAGAGGAAACATCAATTTGGGAGTGAGAACAAAGAGGATGAAAAGCTCAGAGATGGGGAGAATGAAGATGGACTTCTGTCTTGGTATAAAAAAAAGGAAGAAATATGTCCACCCAGAGAAATCTCACTGAGTCCTTGGTAGGAGTTGAGTAGTTACCTTGAAGAGATAGAATTGATCTGAGCCTTCCACACATGGGATCAGGAGCTCGGAGCTCGGAGCATGTCAGAAGCATCTGGACTTCCCTGCTTCAAGTGGTTCCTGTTAGTCAGAGAGTTTATATCATTAATATCTTTATCCCAAAAACCAGGCGATGCGAAGGGCACTGTTCTTTTCCTTAGAGCTGATGGCTTTTATTTTTTTTTTTGCCCAGAAGAAAAAGGTCCTAAGGAAGAAGTGAAAGACAAGTATTGTGTCTTCAGCTCACAGGAAACTCCTCGATTATTTGGATACCTATAGTGCAGTTTGTCTCTGTTACTGGTATTTGGGAGAGAGACATGTTTATAGTTCATCATATCATTTTTCCACTAATATTACTCTGTCTCCCATTGCCTGGTTGTGACCCTTCAGATTTCTCAGTCAATATGTCTGATTAGATGGCAGTTTTCATATCTTTAACATATTTAATTCTTTTTATTTTTTAGCAATTTTTTTTGCTTTTTAATTTGATTTTTCCATATTTACATTTCAAATATTTTTGCCTTTCCCAGTTTCCTGTCCATAAGATCCCTCCCCGTCCCCCCACACTTCTTATATAATTTCCCTTTATGCCCTTTGACATTCCCTCGAATTGGTAATAAAACCTAGTTTAGACCAAGGGCATCTCCTCTATTGGTGCCCAGCAAGGACATTCTCTGCTACATATGAAGTTGGGGCCATAGGTCTATCCATGTACTATATTTGAATATTCATATAGTACAAGAAAACTCCGGTTCGTTGGCATTGTCTTTTTTATTGGACTGAAAGCTCCTTCAGCTCGTGTAATCCTTCCTCAAAAATCTACCAACAAGAGATGTGCTTTCAGTTCACTTTTTTGTTACTACCATTCACTTTTGTATTTGACATGTTCTAGCTGTGTCTCTCAGGAAAGACCTATATCCATATCTTCTGATCATGCAATTCTAAGTTTCATCAATCTTATTTAGTTTTGGTGGCTGATACACACACACACACACACACACACACACACACACACACACACACACACACACACATATATATATATATATATACATATATATATATATATATATATATATCTGTATATCTATATCTATATCTACATCTACACCTGCATCTCCATCTACATCATCTCTCTCTCTCTCTAGAGAGAGAGAGAGAGAGAGAGAGAGAGAGAGATTAGATGGAATTTTAACATGGATTCTGGGGAACAATGTCAAGAAAGTAGAATCTAAAAAGGACAGTGCAAAATAGATTCTCTCTTGTTCTTATGAACCTAATGAAACTGAGGACCTCAAGCCATTCCTCACCCTGCCAAACCTCGTGAATCTTATGTTTGGCCTGAAGAAAGAATCATAGTCAAGCATCCACAACACTCTAGTCTTGCCACGGGAACACAGTAAGGTAGATAATGCAGAACTGGTATCAAATGGGACTAGAGAACCGAATTCTACAGTCCATGTTGTTTTTTGCTTTACTGATGTCTGGAAATTTTGGGATAAAATTAGGATTTGTGAGTTTATCATTTCAAGTAGGTACACAATATGTACACTGTTATACTCATTCTAGAGCTGGGCCACATTTGTTTACAAAATCATTGCAGCAAAAGGAATTGGAATACGGAATTTTTGAGTACACATTCAGAAATATTTATAAAGTCCCATATCGAGGAATGTACAGTAAGAAAGTGAAACACAATATTAATTCAATTGAACGTCCGTAGTGAAAATACTGGCCTTTGGGAAGCAGAGAAGAGAAACAAAATTGAACTGTATTTCACGAAATGTACCTGGGAATAACATTAATATCCAAAAGAATCCCATCCATTCTCTGTTAAAAGACCTTTTATACCCATTCCAAGCCCTTGACTAACTTTTTCTGTTCAGAGCATGTAATCTCATATAAAGCAAAGCGAAATCTATAGTTTTACAGAGATGGAGGATATAAAGGTTTCCACTGTGTCACAGGAGACATATCAGTAAAGGACACCCTCAAATATGGTCAATGTAAGGAAAGCTGTTCAGCAGGTAGGCCATGGCAGTTCTCAGTGATATCATCATTAGGCCTTGCCTGAAAAATCTCTTGTAACCTGGAGAGATTTTTCTTCTGTGATGTCACAATTGTTGTCATGACTTCATCTGCATCTCAGGTATTCCTTCAGTACCTCTAGGGTTCAGTAATAGGCATCTAATTCAGAATAAACATCCATTTGGGAGTAAGAACAAAGAGGATGAAAAGATCAGAAATGGGTAGAAGGAAACTGCCATTCTGTCTTTGTCTAAAAAAGGGAAGTAATATGTGTGCTTGGGAAAACTCAGTGCCTCCTTGGTAGGGGTTGACTGGTATTGCTGAACAGATAGTCTTGATCTGAGCCTTCCACATATGCAAATCCGGAGCTGGGACCCTCTCAGAATCATCTGGACTTCTCTGTTCTTATGGTTCCTGTAAATCAGAGAGTTTTTATAATCAATTTCTTCATTCCAAAACTAGTTGTTGGGAAGGGCACAGTTGTTCTCCTCAGAGCTCATGGCTTTTACTCTTTCTGCCCTGAAGAAAAAGGTCCAAAGAAACAAAGAAAAGACAAGTATTGTGTCCTCAACTCAGTGTAAATGCCTCCAAGCTTTGTATACCTGTAGTGCAATTTGTGTCTGACACTGATATCTGGAAGGGATCTAGTTGAGACTTCATCATCTCAGTCTTTCCATTAGTATTACACTAAATACCATTTCCAGACAGTGACTGTTTAGATTTCTCTGTCAATAGGTTTGATTATCTGGCAGGTTTCTTTTCTTTCTTTCCATTTTTTTTTTATTTTTTAATACAACTTTATTGCTTTTTTATTCGGATATTTCTACATTTGCATTTCAAATGTTATTTCCTTTCCCAGTTTCTTTTCCACAATTGCCCTATCTAAATCCGCTAACCTTCTTATATAACCCACCTTACTGCCCGCTGACTTTGCTTTGAACTTGGAGTCAAACCCAGGCAGTACCAAGGACTTCTCCTTCCATTGGACTTCTCCTTCCATTGGTGACCAACAACGCTATCCTTTGCCACAGATGCCGTTGGAGCCATAGTTCTATCCATGTATAGTCTTTGAATATTGGTTTAGTACCAGAAATCTCTCGTTCATTATCATTGTTGTTCTTATAGGGTTGAAAGCACCTTTAGCTCTTTTAATCCTTTCTCAAACTCTACCAAAAAGATGTCCGTTTTCAGTTCACTGGCAGCATAGACTACTTAGCTTCATCAATCTTATCTACATTTGGTTGCTGAGTGTGTGTGTGTGTGTCTGTGTGTGTGTGATGTGTGTGTGTGTGTGTGTGTGTGTGTGTGTGTGTAGAGCTGAACAATGAATTCTCAACTGAGGAATATCAACATCCTTAGCCATTAGGTAAATGGAAATTAAAAAAAAATCCTGAGGTTCCACACCACACCAATCAGAATGGCTAATATTTATTTGGTGCCTCATACAGCTAGGGTGTTTTGTTGATTTTTAACAAGGATTCTGTGAAACTAGGTCAAGAATTTAGAATCCACAAATGACTAAGCCAAAGAGACTCCATCCTATTCTTATGAACCTATTGAAGTAGAAGATTCACTGGACCTCAAGCCCCTCATCCCTCAGCCCATGACATGAACCTTATGTTTGGACTTCAGAAAGAATCATGGTAAAACATCCAAAACCCTCAAGTCTGGCCCTTGAAACACAGGAAGATAGATATTAGAGAACTGCTATCTAATGCGACTACAGAAATGTATCATATAGTCTATGCTGTCCTTTGTTTTACAAATATCTGGTAATTTTTGGATAAAATAAGGATTTGGGAGTTTATCATTTAAGTAAATACAAGATATTTAGAACTATAGAGCTGGGCCCCCTTTGTTTCAAAATCATAGCAAAAAAATGGAATAGGATAATAGAACATTTGAGTACACATTCAGCTATATATATATATATATATATATATATATATATATATTCCACTATCAAGAAATGTACAAAAAAATTAATAAAATATTCACTAAACAAAAGGTCTGTAGGGAAAATACTGGCCTTTAGAAAAGAGAGATATCTGAGGAAATTGTACTATAAGCCAGAGGAATGGAACTAGGGATAAAATTATTATCCAGTAGAATCTCCTGCACTCCATATTCTTAGATCTTTGGGACACATGCCAAGGCCCTGACTAACTTTCTCCATAAGAGCATGTAACCACGAGTGATGCAGAGAGAATTCTGTAGCTTTAGAGAGATGGAGTACGTAAAGGTTTCCACTGTGCCAAAGGAGACGGACCTAGAAAGGACACCCTCGAATCTGGTCAATGTAAGGAAAGCTGTTCAGTAGGTAGGCCCTGCCAGTTATCAGTGACATAATAAATAGGTACCACCTGAAAAATCTGTTGTAACTGGAGAGCCCTAGCTTCTTCTGTGATGTAACAAGTATTGTCCTGACAGGAACTGCCTCTCAGATATTCCTTCAGTACCTCTCCAGTTTACTAATAGGCCACTTATTCAGAGTAAACAGCCATTTGGGAGGGAGTACAAACAGGATGAAGAGAACAGAGAAGAGGAGAAGGAAGCTTGCCTTCTGTCTTAGTATTAAAAAAGTGAAGATATAAGTGGTACTGGAAAGTTCAGAGAGCCCTTGGTAGGGGTTGAGTGGTATCACTGAAGAGATAGACTTGATCTGAGCCTTACTCATATGGGAATCAAGATCTGGAAGCTTCAGTGAAGCATCTGGACTTCCCTGTTCTAATGATTCCTGGATGTCAAGGATTTATATCATTCATTTCTTTATTGCAAAGCCAAGAGTTTGAGATGGCACAGTTGTTTCTCTGAGAGCTATGGCCTTTATTATTTTTGTCCTAAGAAAAAGGTCCTAAAGAAGAAGGATGGACAAGTATTATGTCCACAGCTCAGAGCAAACTCCTCCAAGATTTGGATACCTATAGTGCAGTTTGTGTCTGACATTGATATCTGGGAGAGAGAAATTCTTCTAATTGAGACTTCCATCATCTTTGTCTTTCGACTAGTATTACTCTGAATACCACTATAGATTTCTGAGTGAATAACTGTGATTAGTTGGCAGTTTTCTTTATTTTTATATCTTTCTTATTTTTTATAAAATTTTAGTGTTTTTAAAGTGGATGAGTCTATATTTACATTTAAAATATTATTTCCTTTCTTAGTTTCCTGCCCATAAGATCACTACCTGTTCACAATCCTTTCTTATCTAACCATACTTCTACCCCTTGACATTTCCTTGAACTGGGTGACAAACCAACATAAGACCAAGGACTTCTCCTTCCATTGGTGCCAGCAACGCCATCCTCTGCCAAATATACATTTGGAGCCATAGGTCTGTCCGTGTTCATTCTTTGAATATTGGTCTATTACCAGAAAGCTCTGTTTCATTGACATTGTTTTTCTTTTGGGGTTAACAGCACCTTCAACTCTTGTAATCCTTTCTCAAAACCTACCAACAAGAGGTCTGTTTTCAGTTCACTGGTTTGCCACTAACATTCACTCCTGTATTTGATATGCTCCAGCTCTCTCTCAGGTAAGACCTATATCCAGTTCCTGGTAGAATGCACTTAGCTTCCTAAATCTTATCTAGTTTTGGTGGCTGATATATATATATATATATACATATATATTACTTTTGGTGGCTCCTACTGTATGAAGTTAGGGGGAATTTTATCATGGATTCAGTGCAACTGGGTCAAGAATGTAGAATCCACAAATAGAATTGGCAAATAGATTCCCTCCTGTTCTTATGAAACTATTGAAGTTGAGGTTTCCCTGGTCCTGAAGCCATTCTTATCACTTCCCATACTTCTCTATCTTATGTTTGGCCTCAAGAAAGAATCATGGTAAAATATCCAAAAACCTCAAATCTAACCCTGAGACACTGGAAAAGAGATATTGAAGAACCGAGATCAAAAGGGACCTGAGAACCAAATTCTATACTCCATGTGGTCCTATGGTTTATTGATATCTGGAAATTTTTGGATGAAATAGGAATTTGGAGATTGCCATTTGAAGTAGGTACACCCTATTTACACTGTTATAATCACTCTATAGCTGGGCGCCTTTGTTGCTAAAATCATTGCAGAAAATGGAAGTGGAAAAGCAAATTTTTGAGTACAAATTCAGGAATATATATAAAGTCACCTATCAAGGAATATTCAATAAAAATTGAAATACACATGCATTCAATTAAAGGTCCGTAGGGAAAATACTGGCCTTTGGGAACAGAGAAAATGAAGAAAATTGAACTGTGTGTCACAGGAATGAACCTGGGAAAGAAAATATTATCTAGAAGAATCTTCTAAACTCAAATTCCTAAATCTTATCGACTCATGCCAAGACCCTGACTAAATTTGTCCATTCAGAGCATGTAACCACTAATGAAGCAAAGAGAAGTCACTAGCTTTAGAGAGATGGAGTACGTAAACATTTCCACTGTGTAATAGGAGATATATGTGGAAAGGGCACCCTCAAATCTGGTCAATTTAAGGAAAGCTCTTTAGCAGATAGGCCATGGCAGGTCTTAGAGACATCATAGTTAGTTCATTCATGAAAAACCTCTTCTATCCTGGAGAGCATTAGCTTCTTCTGTGATACCACATGAGTTGTCGTGACTGCAACTGTCTCTCAGATATTCCTTCAGTAACCTTAGGTTTTACTAATTGGCCTCTAAATTCAGAGCAAATTGGGGAGTGATAACAAAGAGGATGAAGAGATCAGAAATAGGGAGAAAGAAGCTGGTCCTCTGTCTTGGTACAAAATACAAGGAACAAATATATGGTCCTACGGAAAGCTCAGTGAGACATATATAGGGGTTGAGTGCTATGGGTGAAGAGATAGCCTTGATCTGAGCCTCCCACATGAGGGAATCAGGAGCTGGGAGACCCTCAGAAGAATCTGGACTTCCCTGTTCTTATGGTTCCCGGAGAGTTTATATCCTTCATTTCTTACTTCCAAAAGCCAAGTGTTGTGAAGGGCACAGTTGTTTTCCTAAGAGCTCATGGCCTTTACTCAATTTGTCGAGAAGAGAAGGTCATAAGGAAGAAGTGAAAACAAGTATTGTGTCCCTAGGTCTGAGTAAACTCCTCCATGCTTTGGATATCTATAGTACAGTTTCTGTCTGACACTGATATTTGGAAGAAAGAAGTGCTACTAGTTGAGATTTCATCATCCCAGACTTTCCACGAGTACTACTCTGACTACTTCACTATTTAATTACTTCACTATTTTACTTTACCATTACACTTCGGATTTCTGAGTTAATATGTGTGATTACTTGGCAAGTTTCTTTTCCTTTATATCATTCATTTTTTTTATTTTTTAGAGAAATTTAATGATATTTTAATTGGAATTCTCTATATTTACATTTAAAATATTCTTTCCTATCCCAGTTTTCTGCCCATAAAATCCCTAACCATTCCATTTCTTTCTTCTCTAACTAGCCTTTCTGCTGCATGACATTCCCTTAAACTGGGAGACAAGCTAGGGAAGACAAGTGCTTCCTTTCCAATGTTGCTCAAAATCTCATCTTCTGCCACATATGCATTTGGAGCCATAGGTTCAATGTACGTTCTTTGTATATTGGTCTAGTATGAGAAAGTGGTGGTTCATTGGCATTGTTGTTCCTATGGGGTTGAAAGCACCTTCAGCTCTTCTAATATTTTTTTTCAAAAATTACTAACAAGTGGTCCGTTTTCAGTTCACTAGTTTGCTACTAGCATTCACTTCTGTACTTGACTTGCTGTATCTCTGTCTCTCAGGAAATATCTATATCCAGTTCATGGAAGAACGCACTTCTTACCTTCATCAATCTTATCTAGTTTTGTTGGCTGATGTAAACATATATACTTTTGGTGGATCCTACACCTATGTAGTTAAGAGGAATGTTAACATGGATTCTGCACAACTATTTCAAGAATGGAGAAGTCACAAATGACAATTTTTAAAAGAATCCCTCCTGTCTTTATAATCTATTGAAGTAGACCTTTAACAGGTCCTCAAACCATTCTTCTCCCTGCACATCATCTGGTATCTTACTTTTGGCCTTCACAAAACAGGAAGCTAGAGAGTGTAGTACTGATATCAAATGGGACAAGAAACTTAATAGTCCATGTTGTCCTTTGCTTTCCTGATGTCTGGTAATTTTTCAAGAAAATAAAAATTTGGGAGTTTACCATTTGAAGTAGGTACACAGTATTTACACTTTTATATTCACCCTTTAGTTGGGCCCCCTTTGTGACCAAAATCATTGCAGAAAATGGAATTGGAAAACAGAATTTTTGAGTACACATTGAGGAATATTTACAAAGTCCCCTATCAACGAATTTTCAATAAGAAATTGAAATACAATATTCATTCAATTAAACGTCTGTAGGGAAAATACTGGCCTTTGGGAAACAGAGAATACCTAGAATATTGAAGTGAGTCACAGGAATGAACCTGGGAATATAAGTACTATCTAGAAGAATCTCCGACACTCCATGTTCCTAAATCTTTTCTACCCATGCCAAGACCCTGACTAACTTTCTCCATACAGAACATGTAACCTCTATTGAAGTAGACAGAAATCTCTAGCTTTAGAGAGATGGTGTACGTAAAGGTTTCCTCCGCATCAATGGAGATGGACCTGGAAAGGGCACCCTCGATCCTGTCAATGTAAGGAAAGTTGTTCAGGATGTAGGCTATGGCAGTTCTCAGTGACATCACCATTAGGCCTTCCCTTAAAACACTCTTGTAACCTGGAGAGTCATACCTTCTTCTCTGATTTCACAACTGTTCTCATAACTGCAACTGCTTCTCAGATATCCTTCAGTAACTCTAGGGTTTAATAATTGGCCCCTAATTCAGAGAAAATTGGAGAGTGATAACAAAGTGGATGATGAGATTGGAAATAGGGGAAAGGAAACTGGCCTTCTGTCTTGGTATAAAAACAAGGTCGTTTGGAAAGCTCAGTGAGTTCTGGGTTGTGGTTGAGTGGTATCGCTGAAGAGATAGCCTTGATCTGAGCCTTCCACATAAGAAAATCAAGAGCTGGGAGACTCTCAGAAACATCTTGACTTCCCTGTTTTTATGGTTCGTGGATGACAGAGGGATTATATCATTCATTTTTTTTATTCCAAAACCAAGTTTTATGAAGTGCACAGTAGATTTCCTGAGAGCTCATGACCTTTACTATTTTTGTCAAGAAGAAAAGGACCTACGGAAGAAGAAAAAACAAGTATTGTGTCCCTAACTCAAGTTAAACTCCTCAATGCTTTGGAAACTTATAGTGCACCTTGTGTCTGACACTGATATATGGGAGAGAGAAGTGCTTCTAGTTGAGACCTCATCATCTCAGTCTTTATACTAGTATTAACCTGACTTCCACTTCTGAGTCAATATGTTAGAATATTTGGCAGCTTTCTTCTCTTTTATATCATTCATGTTTTTTTTTTTTATTTTTTAGCAATTTTTTTCTATTTTACTAGATGTTTTATATATACATTTAAAATATTATTTCCTTTCCCAGTTTCCTGACCATAAGTTCCCTACCAGTTCCATTTCCTTCTTTTCTAACCAGCCTTTCTGCCGCATGACATTCCCTTGAACTGGGAGACAAACTAGGGAAGACAAGGGCTTCTCTTTCCAATGTTGCCCAAAAAGGCTATCCTCAGCAACATATGCATTTGGAGCCATAGGTCAGTCCATGTACTTTCGTTTTATATTGGTCTAGTAGAAAAAGTCTCTGGTTCATTGGCAACGTTGTTCTTATGGGTTTGTTAGCACCTACAGCTCTTCTAATTCTTTTTTCAAAATTTACCAACAAGAGGTCCATTTTAAGTTCACTGGTTTGTTACCAGCACTCAATTCTGTATTAGACATGCTATATCTGTGTCTCTCAGTAAATATTTATATCTGGTTCCTGGCAGAATGCACCTCTTACCTTCATCAATTTTATCTAGTTTTTTGACAGATGTATACATATATACATTTGGTGTCTCCTACACCTAAGTGGTTAAGTGGAATGTTATCATGGATTCTGCCTAAATATGTCAATAATGTAGAATTCACAAATGACTATTTCAAATAGACTCTCCTGTTTTTATGAACCAATTGAAGTAGATGTTTAACTGGTCCTCAAGACCTTTTTTGCCCTACCGATCATTGGGTATTTTATGTTTGGCCTTAAGAATAATCATGGTAAATTATCCTATACTCAAGTCTGGGCATGCAAACACTGGATGTTAGATAGAGTGTATTGTTATCAAATGGGACTAGTGAACTGAATTCAATAGTCCGTGTTGTCCTTTGCTTTCCTGATGTCTCATAATTTTTTGTTAAATAAGGATTTGGGAGTTTATCATTTGAAGTAGGATTACAGTATTTACACTGTTATACTCACTCTGCAGCTGGGCACGGTTTGTGACCAAAATCATTGCAGAAAATGGAATTGGAAAACCGAATTATTGAGTACACATTGAGGAATATTTACAAAATCCGCTATCAAGGAATTTACAATAAGAAATTGAAATACAGTATTCATTCAATTAAATGTGTGTAGTGAAAATACTGGCCTTTGGGAAACATAGAAAACCTAAAAAATTGAACTGTATGTCACAGGAATGACCTGTCAGTAAAAATATTATCTAGAAGTATCCCCTACACGCCATGCTCATAAATATTTTCCACCCATGCCAATACCCTGACTAACTTTCTCCATTCGGAGCATGTAACCACTAGTCAAGCAGAGAGAAGTCTCGAGCTTCAGAGAGATGGAGTACCTAAAGGATACCACTGTGTTACAGGAGATGGACCTGGAAAGGGCACCCTTGAATTTGGTCAGTGTAAGGAAAATTGTTTAGCAGGTAGGCCATGGCATTTCTCACTAACATCACCATTAGGCCCTCCCTGAAAATTGTCTTGTAACCTGGAGAGCCATAACTTCTTCTGTGATGTCACAACTGTTGTCCTGACAGCAACTGCCTCTCAGAAATAATTCAGTATTTCTAGGGTTTACTAATTGACCTCTAATTTAGAGCAAATAGGGGAGTGAAAACAAAGAGGATGAAGAGATTGGAAATGGAGAGAAGGAAGCTGGTCTTCTGTCTTGATATAAAAAACAAGAAAGAAATATGTGGTTTTTAGGAAAGCTCAGTGAGTCTTTGGTAGGTGTTGAGTGGTATCACTGAAGAGATAGCCTTATCTGAGCCTTTCAGATATGGGAATCAGAAGCTGGGAGCCTGTCAGATACATCTGTGCTTCCCTGTTCTTATGGTTTCTGGAAATCAGTAGGATTATATCATTCATTTCTCTATTCCAAAAGTCAAGTGTTGTGAAGGGCATAATTGTTTTCCTGAGAGGTTATGACCTTTACTCATTTTGTCAGACGAAAAGGTCCTAAGGAAGTAGTGAAAAACAAGTATTGAGTACTGAGCTCCGAGTAAACTCCTCCATGTTTTGCATATCTATACTGCAGTTTGTGTCTGACACTGATATCTCGGAGAGAGAAGTACTTGTAGTTGAGACTTCATCATCTCAGTCTCTCCAATAATATTACTCTGAATACCACTTCAGATTTCTGAGTCAATATGTGCGATTACTTGGCAACTTTCTTCTCTTTGATATGTTTCTCATTTTAGCAAATTTTATTGCTTTTAATAACTGGATGTTTCTATATTTACATTTAAAATATAATTTTCTTTCCAAGTTTCTTGCCCTTCAGATCCCACTTGTTCTCTTTTCCTACTTCTCTAACCAGTCTTTCTGTTTGTTGACATTCCCTTGAACTGGGAGACAAACTAGGGAGGACCAAGGGCTTCATGTCCATTGTTGCCCAAAAAGGCCATCCTCAGCAACGTATGCATTTGGAACCATAGGTCAGTCCATGTACTTTCTTTGTATATTGGTCTTGTAAGCAAAAGCGCTGGTTCACTGGCTTAGTTGTTCTTATGGGGTTGAAAGCACCCTCAGATCTTCTAATCCTTTTTCTAAATTTACCAAAAAGAGGTATGTTTTCAGTTCAATGGTTTGCTACCAGCATTCATTCTGTATTCGACATGCTGTATCTGTGTCTCTCACTAAATATCTATATCCAATTACTGGCAGGATGTATTTCTTACCTTCATCAATTTTATCTAGTTTTGTTGGCTGATGTATACATATATACATTTGGTGGCTCCTACACCTAAATGGTTCAATGGAAAGTTAACATGGATTCTGCCCAACTATGTCAAGAATGTAGAATTCACAAATGCCAATGCAAATAGACTCCTTCCTGTTTTTATGAACCTATTGAAGAAGATGTTCCATTGGTCCTCAAGACATTCTTCTCCCCACCCATCATCTGGTAGATTACATTTGTCCTTAAGAAAGAATTATGGTAAAAAGTCCTGAACAATCAAGTCTGGCCATGGGAACACTGGAAGGTACAAAGGGTTGTACTGATATCAAATGGGACTAGAGGACTGAATTCAAACTTCATATTGTCCTTTGCTTTCCTGATGACTGGTAATTTTTTGATAAAATAAGGATTTGGGAATTCATCATTTGAAGTAGGTACACAGTATTCACACTCTTATACTCACTCTATAGCTGGGCCCCCTCTCTGACCAAAATCATTTCAGAAAATGTAATTGGCAAATGGAATTTTTGATTCCACATTGAGGAACATTTACAAAATCCCCTATCAAGGAATTATAGTAAGAAATTGAAATACAATATTCATTCAATTAAAGGTTTTAGAGAAAATATGGCCTTTGGGAAAGAGAGAAAACCCAGAAAATTGAACTGTATGTCACAGGAATTACCTGTCAATAAAACTAATATCTGCAAGAATCTCCTACACTCCATGTTCCTAAACCGTTTTTACCCATGCTATGCCCCTTAATAACTTTCTGCATTATGAGCATGTAACCACTGGTGAAGCATAGAGAAGTCTCTACTTTAGAGTGATGTAGTACATACAGGTGTCCTGTGCCACATGAGACATACCTGGTAAGGACACTCTCGAATCTGGTCAATGTAAGGAAAAGTGTTCAGCAAGTAGACCACGGTAGTTCTCAGTGACAGCATCATTAGGACCTCCATGAAAACTTTCTTATAACCTGGTGAGCCCTACCTCCTTCTGTTGTCATGACTGCAACTGCCTCTCAGATTTTCCTTCAATAACTCTAGGGTTTACTAATTGACCTCTAATTCAGAGACAATTTGGGAGTTAGAACAAAGAGGATGAAGAGATATGATATGGGGAGAAGGCAGCTGGACTTATGTCTTGGTATAAAAAACAAGGAAGAAATATGAGGTGCTTGGGAAAGCTTAGTGTGTCCTTGTTAGGGGTTGAGTGGGATCACTGAAGAGATAGCCTTTTTCTGTGCCTTCCACATAAGGGAAACAGGAACTGGGAGACTCTCAGATGCATCTGCACTTCCCTGATCTTTTGCTTCCTGGTAGTCTGAGACTTTATATCATTCATTTCTATATTCCAAAAGTCATGTGTTGTAAAGGACACAGTTGTATTCCTGACAGATCATGGACTTTATACATTTTGTCAAAAGAGAAAGTTACTAAGGAAGATGGGATGGACAAGTATTGTGTTCTCAGCTCAGAGTAAACTCTACAGTGTTTTGGATACCTATTGTCCAGTTTCTCTCTGTCTGAGACTTCTATCTTGGAGAGAGAAGTGCTCTATTTCAGACTTCATCATCTCAGTCTTTCCACTAGTATTACTCTCTCTATCATTTTAGATTTCCAAGTCAATAGTTATGATTAGTTGGCAGGTTTTTTTTTTTTTCTTTTATATCTCTCATTTTTTAGCAAATTTTATTGGTTTTTTTAACTGGATGTTCCTTTATTTACATTTAAATTGTTATGTCCTTTCCCATTTTCTGGCCCATAACATCCCTATCTGGTCCCCCTGCCCGTATTCTATAACCCTTCTTACTACCCCTTAACATTCCCTGGAACTTGGGGTTAAACCTAGGGAAGACCAAGGACTTCTCCTTCCATTAGTACTCACCAAGTCCATCCTCTTCCACATATGCAGTTGGAGCCATAACTCTGTCCATGTACATTCTTGAACATAGGTCTAGTATCAGAAAGCTCTGGTTCATTAGCATTGTCGTTCTTATGGTGTTAAAGCCCCTTCAGCTCTTGTAATCTTTCCTGAAATTCTACAAACAAGAAGTCCATTTTCAGTTCACTGGTTTGCCACTAGCATTCACTTCTGTATTTGGCATAATCTAGTTGTGTCTTTCAGGAAATATCTATATCTGATTCCTGGAAGAATGCACTTACCTTCATCAATCTTGTCTAGTTTTGGTGGCTGATGTATATGTATGTACTTTTGGTGGCTCCTACAGCTCTGAGTTTAACTGGAATTTTGACATGGGTTCTGCATATCTAGGTCAAGACTGTAGAATCCACAAATGGCAACACCAAATAGACTCCATCCTGTTTTTTGAAACTTCTGAAATTGAGGCGTCACTGGTCCTCAAGTCATTCCTCTAGATGCCCAGCCTCCTATATCTTATGTTTGGCCTTAATAACTAATCATGGTAAAATACTCAAAACCCTCAAGTATGGGAATGAAACTCAGGAAGGTAGATATTGCAGAACTGATATCAAATGGGACTAGAGAACCGAATTCAATAGTCCATGTTGTGCTTTGCTTTTCTGATATCTGGTAATTTTTTATTAAAATAAGGATTTGGGAATTTATAATTTGAATTAGGTATACAGTATTTACACTGTTATGCTTACTCTATAGTTGGGCCTCCTTTGTTGCCAAAACTTTTGCAGAAAATGGAATTGGAAAACAGAATTTTTGAGTACACATTGAGGAATATTTTCAAAGTCCCCTATCAACGAATTTTCAATAAGAAATTGAAATACAATATTAATTCAATTAAACGTCTGTAGGGAAAATACTGGCCTTTGGGAAACAAAATACTTAGAATGTTGAACTGAGTCACAGGTATGAACCTGGGGATATAAGCATTATCTAGAAGATCTCCTATATTCCATGTTCCTAAATGTTTTCTACCCATGCCAAGACCCTGACTAACTTTCTCCATTCAGAGCTTTTAACTACTAGTGAAGCAGAGAGAAGTCTCTAGGTTTAGAGGGATGGAGTATGTAAAGGTTTCAACTGTGCAATAGGAGACTCTCCTGGAAAGGACACCCTCGAATCTGGTCAATGAAAGGAACGCTGCTCAGCAGCTAAGGACATGGCAGTTCTCAGTGACATCATCATTAGGCCTCCCTGAAAAATCTTTTGTATCCTGGAGATCCCCAGCTTCTTCTGTGATGTAACAAGTATTGTCCTGACAGGAACTGCCTCTCCGATATTTCTTCAGTACCTCTCTGGTTTACTAATTGGCCACTAATTCAGAGTAAACAGCCATGTGGGAGTGAGAACAAACAGGATGAAGAGATCAGAAATGGGCAGAAGTAAGATGGCCTTCTGTCTTAGTATTAAAAAAAAGAAAAAAATAAGTGGTATTTGGAAAAGCTCAGAGAGCCCTTGGTAGGGGTTGAGTGGTATTGATGAAGAAATAGACTTGATCTGAGCCTTCCACATATGGGAATGAAGAGCTGAAGCATCTGGACTTCCGTGTTCTTATGGTTCCTTGATGTCAGAGGGTTTATATCATTTATTTCTTTATTCCAATACCAAGTGTTATGAACGGCACAGTTGATTTCCTGAGAGCTCATGACCTTTACTCTTTTTGTCAAGAAGAAAAGGTCCTAAGGAAGAAGGGAAAAACAAGTATTGTGTCCCTAACTCAAGTTAAACTCCTCAAGGCTTTGAATCCCTATAGTGCAGTTTGTGTCTGACACTGATATCTAGGAGAGAGAAGTGCTTCTAGTTGAGACTTCATCATCTCAGTCTTTATACTAATATTAACCTGACTACCACTTCAGATTTCTGAGTCAATATGTTAGATTACTTGGCAGCTTTCTTCTCTTTTATATCATTTTTTTTTATTTTTTAGCAATTTGTTTTCTTTTCAAACTACATGTTTCTATATATACATTGAAAATATGATTTCCTTTCCCAGTTTCCTGCCCATAAGATCCCTACCAGTTTCATTTCCTTCTTCTCTAACCGGCCTTTCTGCTGCATGACATTCCCTTGAACTGAGAGACAAACTGTGGAGGACAAGGCCTCTCTTTCCAATGATGCCTAAAAAAGGCCATCCTCTGCCACATATGCATTTGGAGCCATAGGTCTGTCCATGTACTATTTTGTATGTTGGTATAGTATGAGAAAGTTCTGCTTCATTGGCATTGTTGTTTGTATGGGTTTGAAAACACCCTCAGCTCCTCTATCCTTTTTCAAAATTTACGAACAATAGGTCCGTTTTCAGTTCAATGGTTTACTACTAGCATTCACTTCTGTATTTGACATGCTGTATCTGAGTATCTCAGGTAATATTGATATCCAGTTCCTGGAAAAATGCATTTCTTACCTTCATCAATCTTATATAGTTTTGTTGGCTGATGTATACATATATACTTTGGTAGCTCCTACACTTATGTGGTGAAGTGGAATGATAACATGGATTTTACCCAACTATGTCAAGAATGTAGAACTCACAAATGACCATTTCAAAAATACTCCTTCCTATTTTTATAAACCTAATGAAGTAGATGTTTAACTGGTCCTCAAGCCATTCTTCTCCTTTCCCATCATCCAGTATCTTATGTTTGGCCTTAAGATAGAATCACGTTAAAACATCCTAAAACCTCACGTCTGGCCATTGGAATACTGGAAGCTCAATAGTGTAGTTCTGATATCAAATTGTACAAGAAACCGAAATCAATAGTCCATGTTGTCCTTTGCTTTCCTGATGTCTGGTAATTTTTCAATAAAATAAGAATTTGGGAATTTATCACTTGAAGTAGGTACACAGTTTTACACTTTTTATACTCACTCTATACCTGGGCCCATTTTGTGACCAAAATCATTGCAGAGAATGGAATTGGAAAACAAAATTTTTGAGTACACATTGAGGAATATTTACCAAGTCCCTTGTCATGCCCAACCTCGACCAGCAAAAAAGATATGACCAATGAAGATCTTCTTCAAGCAGTTTTACTCAGGAACCTTGAAACAATCTTCTGACCCCGGGGAACCCCCGGAGAACACTTAAATAGCTATTGCTGGCTAATCCCAGCAAGCTATCTGGGTCATGCAGACAGGCTATCACTATGCGGAAGCTAGCAAGCCAGGCAGGTATAGCCAAATAAGGAGTCCTTACTACAAGGAGCGCACACTGTTCGGAGGGTGGAAAGTGCAACCAGCACGATCTTTGACGCGTGTCACGTCACAGCCGCCTATAGTTCCACCTTTTTCTTTAATTAACCAAGCAGGCAAAGTCACCACTTAGTGTGGTGACCCCCACTTTCTTAGGATCATCCCTTCATTAAACCAGTCTTATGACACCTCTTTGCCCACCAAGTTCCTTAGCTAGAAGAGAGGTTGCCCATAACTGGGGAGGGTCACTCACACATACTCATGCCTGAGGTACAACAAGGTCTTCTGAATAACCTTATGCCAGGCTTGAGGGGACTGTCCTGCTTCAATTGCTGCAAATACCTGTACCACCATAACAGCGTGCCGCCTCTGAACAAACCTCATTCTACAGAGACAACACAGGCACACTAGGCAGACCAGCAGCAAGAATCCAACTAGGGTTCCCATACCCTCCCACTCCCTCAGATGATTCATAGCAGCCTCAATCCAAAACGACAATCCCGTAGCCAGTCTAGCATATGCACGTGTGGAGTTCACCGTCACGATGGCTGCACATAGCTGAACCATTAAGAAATCGAATTCTCCTGTCCAATTTCCTAGAAGATAACTTGACAACTTTTTAGAAAAATTAGATGAGTGGATTTAAAAGTCCTGACGTATCGGCATGAGTCTCCGGAACACCAACAGTATCCCCCACAGGGTTTCCATTTGGACCACCATTTGGGTCACACCAAGAAGTGTCAGCAACAGCAGGATCTTCATTCTTGTTGTACCTCCTGGTGAATCTTTCAGCGACCCACAACGGATCTTGCCGGTCCTGAGGAAACACACAAAGAGACCCTCTTGCCCATGACAACATGGGATCTGGCCAATGTCATAAGCCAGTGATCACGTCTTTCCATTTCACGTAACCTTTCAACATGCCCACCCGACACTGATGTCGGTCAGTGGCAGATAGGCCATCATAATCCAATATGAAAAAATTAAGAGTAAAAGGGGCTAAGGATATCTGTTCACTGGTGGTTCTACCATGGCCAATTCCCCCTATTTGTTTAATCACGCATTCCTTCAAGGTACGATATGCTTGCTCAACAATACCTTGACATTGGAGATTATAAGGCAGGCCATGGGTCAACTGCATATCCATCTGTTTACAAAAGGATTTGAAAGATATAGCAGTTTAAGCTGGGTCATTATCAGTTTTTAAGTGTTAAGGCTTTTTCCAAACAGCCCAGGCTTATAGGAAGTGTCCAATAACATTGCGTGGCTTTTCTCTACTCATAGGGGTAGCATGAATGACACCTGAACAAATATCCACAGAAACATGAATGCATTTTAGAGTCCCAAATCCAGATATGTGAGTTTCATCCATTTGCCAAATCTTTAGGGGCAAAAGGCCTCCAGGATTAACCCCTACACCTTGGGAATCGTGAAAAGTGATACACTGTTGACATCCTAAAACTATCTGGCGAGCATCTGCTCAAGACAGATGAAACTTCTGTTCTAAGGTCTTAGTAGGCACATGAAATTGTTGATGAAACTGTCCAGCTTGATCCAATGATGGCTTAAGAAGATGAATTCCATTTGGGTCCATCTATCCACAAGATCATTTCATTGTTAGACAAAAATCTTGACCTCTTTTCACATCAATTCCTGAAGTTCCCTCAGCAGCTGGCATACCATGCTGCTAATTTTAATAGGGCTAACCACTTCTAAAATCTTAACTGCATTAACAAATATGATGAATCAGAGAGCAAATTAAAGGCAAAGGAACAATTTTTATACTTCCTGCACAATCTTGAGTTCAATTATTTGTGGAGAGCTGGGATGATATTGACACAAAATTGGCTCTTGATGGTTAATCATATAAGCTCCACAGCCATTTTTGGATCCATCTGTAAAAATGTTTGGCGCCCCCTGTATAGAAGTAATGGAAGTAACCTTAGAAAGAATATGGGATGTTCTTTAAAGAAGGATAGCAAAGAATGTTTTGGATAATGATTATATATCTCTCCATGGAATCCACAGCATAATATAGCGCAATCACCCACAGTGCCACACAAGATCTTCATCTGCTGACCTGTATAGGGCACTATGATCGAGATTAGGGAAACACCAAAAAATTGTATGCACTTTTGGATCCCATACAGGGCTAATTCTGTAACTGCTGTAGGATAATACTCTACTGATCTAGCTGGAGAAGCCTTGGGATAAAAACAAAGCAGAGGGCCATCTTGGAACAACAATTCTGTGGGCTGCATGTAGGTGGCTAGAATTCATAGCACAATGTCTGCACCCTCCTTCCTTCGATGTAAAATTGTGCCTTGTAATCCTTTTTCGACCTTCTTTAAAGCTCTCCTTGCTTCATCTGTCAATTGTCTATGAGAATCCAAGGCCGAATCCCCAACTAAAGTATTATAAAATGGTTTTAATTCATAATTTGGTAAATTTAAATAACATCTGACCCAATTAATATCTCCTAATAATTTTTTAAAATCATTAAGTATTAAGATTATCTTTCCTCCATTCATCCTCCTGGGGAATAATGATAAAAGGACTTAATTTTGCTCTTAAATAATTTACAAGATTGCCCTTTTGTACCTTTTCCGGGGCAATAATCAATCCCCTACCTTCTAGCAATTTAACTAAATTTCCATATGATAAATCTAAAATCTCTTCATTCTTTGCAGTTAAAAGGATATCATCCATAATATGAGGTGCATGAAACTTCTGTCTTATTGGGGTGATGGTGTTGCCATAAAAAGTTGGCATATAGAAGGTCTATTTGGCATACCCTGTAGTATAACTACCGATTCATATTTTTGATCAGGTTCTTCTTGTTTGCATGATGGAACAGTAAAAGCAAATCTTTCACTATCCCTTGGACAAAGAGGTATGGAGAAAAAGCAATCTTTTATATCAATCAGTACAGCAGGTCAACAGGCTGGCAGAGAGGATAAAAGAGGAAGCCCACGTTGCACTGGGCTCATGATTTGCAACTGTTGATTATTAACTTGTAAATCATGCATCATCATTCCCTGACTTCTTATATCACATATATTGGGGTATTCCAATATGATACTGATGGTTTTATATGCTTCATAGTCAGCTTTAGCTGTGGCAAGCTTCTCAGAAGAAAGCAGTCACTGAAGAACCCACACTGGCTCCTCTGTTTTCCAGGTAATGGAAACCCTTCCTCAGCAGCCCCAAGGAAAAACCCAAGTCCTGATCCTTTTCTCTCTTTTGGGCAGTTATAGGGTTAGTCCTACCCTGCAAGTATTTCCCTATTCCTTTACTGGGAATATAACCCATATGTTTCATAATCTTTTGTGAAGTTTCAGAATACTCAGTGTTCAATTTGAAACCCATATATTTCAGCAAATCTCTCCCTCAAAGGGAAATGGGCAAATCAAACACATAGGGTTGCATAACTCCCGAATGCCCTTCCTGATCTCTCCAACTCAATTGTCTTGCGCTCATATCAGGAGCTCATGCTTAATGGAGACATTGTAATGTTTGATATGAGACCTGTGCTGGCCATCCAGAGGGCCAATCTTTCTTAGCTATTATACTTCTATTGGGCATTGTATCCAACAGTCCTAGGATCCTTTTTCCTTCTACCCTTAGCTCCATTACTGGGCGTTGGTTTAAACCCAAGGCTAGAAATGTAAGGTCGGAGCTGAAACCATTCTCTCCTCTCCCTCTAGACTGGGCTGCAAATCTTCCATGAAGCCTAGGCAAAGTAATAGTTTGGCTATTCTGTCTCCAGGGGAAATGGCAGTAATCTCTTTCAGTGATTCTACCATGTTCTTGACTACCCCTGTATAATCTGGGTCAATAACTCCTGGATGGACATGTAGTCCTGTTAAAGCCGTAGATGATTTCCCTATAAGTAACCATACTGTGCCAAGTTCAAGGGGACATTTAAAATCAGTTTCTATCAACTGTACACCCATCCAAGGAGTTAGTACGAGTCTGGCAGTGGACCAGATGTCCAGTCCTGCAGAGCCTTTAGTGGCTCTCCTTGGCCCCTCAGATGGCGAAGGGATGACCATCTCTCGTGACTCGGTTCTACATCCTAATTCTCGACTGGCACATATATTTGTGGGCCCTAGGGTTGTGGACGTGGCTCTCCATTTTTTGGACCTGCTCCACCAAAACCCGAGCTAAGAGGCTGCCCATTGATGTCTTTTACCGAGTGGCACTCATGAGTGCAATGGTTCCCCTTTTTGCACTTGGGGCACGACCCTTTTTGCCTTGGTCGTTGACCACTTCTTGTACTGAAGAGACTTCTCCTTTCTGGACATTGCCTTTTGAGGTGCCCCTGTTGATCACACTTAACACACATTCCTGAGCTTCCTCCTTTTCTCTGCATCATCTGCATAACAGCAGCTGCAAGTCCAGCATTAGTCAAAGATCCCCCTATATCTCTACAGACCTTGTTCCAAGCTTCAAATCCCTTATTCTTGTAAGGAGTGATAGCGGCTCGACATTCCTTTGTGCAAAGCTCATAGGCCAATTGTTTAATTAAGGGCATAATCATAATGGGGTCGCCAAAGTCTCTACCTGCTGCTACCACTAATTGGGCTACAAAGTCAGAGAATGGCTCCATAGGTCCTTGAAAGATCTTGATGAGGTTTCTACTTACTTCTCCCTTACTAGGTAAGGATTTCAATGCATTTGTTGCAACCTCATTAATCTGCTGGTAAACCTGTCCTGGATAACCTGTCTGAGCATTGGCAGAGTGTCCCTGACCTAGCAGCATATCTCTATCCGAGGCAGCCTCCCCCCGCCCCTCGCTACCAAGTTAGCAGCAGCCTGTTCATTGGCAAACTCAATAAGAAAAGCTCTCCAGTTCAAATACTGTCCCAGACTAAGACAGGCCTAAGGAAGTTTACTCCAATCACTAGGAGTCATGCAAAATCTGTATAAGACCTCAACCTGAGTTATGGGAAATGAGGCCATAATGCAATATGTCCTGACTGATTTTACAGGGACTTGATCACCTTAAAGTCTAAAGGCTCATGATACCTTTGTTGATTATCATCCACATAAACAGGATAGACCAGATGCAGTTCTGTGTGGATTGGCTTCCACACTTCTGGGCAGAATTTACTACCCATTTGTCACGCGCCCAATTTCTCACCAGCAAGAACGACGTGTGGCAACAGGATTCTTCTGCGAACAAGCCTTTACTGTACAGCTCTCTTGAACAGGGACAGGGAGACCTCAAGCAGCAAGAATGCTCGCCTTATATAGATAGCAGCTGAGACTTTGCTAATTGTACTTCGGGGATTGGCGGAGCATGAATACCTCATTATCATGGTGCTGCTCCCTCATTAGCATATTACTGGCCAACTGATGCCAGGTGCAAAGCCTGCACATGCACAGTACTGTTGTTCACCACAGGAGGGCTCCCTGCATGCGAAACTCTACTTCCTCCCTCTACAACATTGCAGGGAGGAGCAGCTGAGGGGAACCACACAGGAAGTTCCTCCACCATTTTAGGCTTTTTCCTTTTCTTGTTCTGTCTATTCCTTAGAGACTGTTTCCGCATTTGATCTATCAACTCTTGTAACTCTTCTTCTGAATCTGTTTCGTCTGTTTCTTCCTCTGTATCTGTCTTTTCTGAGTCTGTCTCCTTTACGCTTCCCTGCTTTTCTGTCCTCTCATTTTGATGCATTTCTTGGGCAGCTTGCCCCTTCTCCATAGTTGCCTGACAACATTTTTGATCCTCAAGACAACTACGCACTAAGGGCCACACTGGATGGACCCCAGGTCTTTTCATCCCCTGTTCCCATGCAAAATCAAGGTCTTTCCCTAATTTTTCCCAACTTCCACAGTAAGATTACCAGAGACTGCGAACCAGGGGGCAATGACATCCCATTCACGCAAAAATCTCTCTACTAATGCTCCTTTTTATTTTTAGTTTCTTATGCTCAAACAGCTCTTGAAGAGCCACAAAAATTGGATGAGACTGTGAGGTCCCCAAGACAAAATCTTTCTACCCTGCTATGGCTAAATTCACCAAGCGTCTTCCTAATTTCAGTTCGCTGCTACCGAGAACTTTCTTGGTAACTACACTGAATATTTATAGCCACTTATTCCCAGGGTCGTTATGGTCCCATCTTACCTTGGGAACTTTCCAGCGCTGCCCTGACTGCATGAAGTTCTGATATCAGGAGGTCCCGTACGGGCCACCACTTGCTGCATCCAATCTTGACCAGCAAGGAAGACACGAATAGTGAAGATCTTCTTCAAGCAGTTTTACTTAGGAACTTTGATACAATCTTCTGACCCCAGGGAACCCACACACCACACTTAAATAGCTAGCACTGCCCAATCCTAATAAGCCACGTGCGTCATGCAGATATGCTGTCACTATGCAGAAGCCAGCAGGCCAGGCAGGCATACAGCCAAATAAGGAATAGTTTAGTGAAAGGAGAGCTCACCATTGGGAGGGTGGAAGGCAGAAACAACCGCCAACTTTGAGCCTGGGCACATCGCAGCTGCCTACAGTCGCTTTTCAAGGAATTTACAATAAGAATTAGAAATACAATATTCATTAAATTAAAGGTCTGTAGGGAAAATACTAGAGTTTGGGAAACAGAGAAAACCTAGAAAATTGAACTGTATGTCACAGGAAAAAACCTGTGACATAGAGAATAAAAATATTCTCTTGAGAAATCTACTACACTCCATATTCCGAAATCTTTAATACCCATGCCAAGCCCCTGTCTAAATTTCTCCATTCAGAACATGTAACCACAAGTGAAGCAGAGAGAAGTCTCTAGATTTAGAGAAATGGAGTACATAAATTTTTCCACTGTATCACAGGAGACACTCCTGGAAAAGGCACTCTCGAATCTGGTCAATGTAAGGAAAGGTGCTCAGAAGTTAGGCCATGGCAGCTCTCAGTTACATCATCATTAGCCCATGCCTGAAAAATCTCTTGTAACCTGGAGAGCCCTAGCCTCATCTGTGATGTCACAAGTTTTGTCCTGACAGCAACTGCCTCTCAGATATTCCTTCAGTAACTCTATGGTTTACTAAATGTCCTCTAATACAGAGCAAATAGCCATTAGGGAGTGAGAAGAAAGAGGGTAAAAAGAACAGTGATGGGGAGAAAGAAGTTGGTCTTCTGTATTTGTATAAAAAAGGAAGAAATACTTGGTCCATTGGAAAACTGAGTGAGCCCTGATTAGGGTTGAGTGGGTTTACTGAAAAATAGCCTTTATCTGAGCTCTCTACACATGGGACTGAGAGCCTCCCAGAAGCATCTGGACATCCCTGCTTGCTATGGTTCCTTGAATTCAGAGAGTTTAAATCATTAATTTCTTTATTCCAAAAGCCAGGTATTGGAAAACGCCCAGTTGTTTCCTGAGAGCTCATGGGTTTTATAATTTTTCTGAGAAGAGAAAGGTCCTAAGGAAGAAGGGAAAGACAAGTATGGTGTCCTCAGTTCAGAGTACACTCCTCCTTTTTTGGATTCCTGTAGTGCAGTTTGGGTCCGTCACTGATATCTGGGAGAGAGAAGTGTTTCTAGTTGAGTCTTCATCATCTCAGTATTTCCACTAGTATTATTCAGACAATATTCCCTGACAATTACACCTTTAGATTTCTGAGTCAATAGGTGTGATTAGCAGGCAGTTAACTTTTCTTTTTTTCTCTCATTTTTTTAGCAATTTTTATTGCTTTTTCTAATTGGATATTTTTATATTTACATTTCAAATATTATTTCTCTGGTTCCTGTCCATGAGATCCCTAAACAGTCCCACTAACCTTCTTCCATAACCCCTCTTACTTCCCTTTGACATTCCCTTGAACTGGGAGGCAAACCTAAGGAGGAGCAAGGGTTTCTCCTTCCATTGGGGCCCAACAAGGCCATCCTCTTCTACGTATGCATTTGGAGCCATAGGACTGTTCATACACAGTCTTTGAATATTGGTTTAGTACCAGAAAGCTCTGCTTAGTTGAATTGTTGTTCGTATGGGAGTTGAAAGTCCATTCAGCTCTTGTAATCTTTTCTAAACATATACAAACATGAGGTTCATTTTCAGTTACCTGGTTTGCCACTAGCATTCACTTCTGTATTTGACATGCTCTGGCTGTGTTTCTCATGATAGATCTATGTCCAGTTCCTGGCAGCATGAGCTTCTTAGCTTCAACAATCCTATCTAGTTTTGGTGCTTGATATATATATGCTTTGGTAGCTCCTACTACTAAGAATTTTGATGGAATATTTACTTGGATTCTGTGTAACTAGGTCAAGAATATAGGATCCACAAATGACAAGGCCAAATAAAGTCCTTCCTGTTCTTATAACCTATGGAGGTTGAGGTTTCACTGGACCTCAAGCCATTCTTCTAGCTGACCATCACCCAGAAACTGATGTTTGTCCTGGTAAAGAATCATGATAAAACATCCAAAAACCTCAAGTCTTTCCCGGGGAACACAGGAAGGTTGATATTAGAGAACTGATATCTAATAGAACTACAAACTGCATTATATAGTCCATGTTATCCTTTGCTTAACTAATGTCTGGTTATTTATGGATAAAATAAGGATTTGGGAGTTCATCATTTGAAGGACATACACAATATTTACACTATTATATTCACTCTATAGCTGGTCCCCTTTTGTATCCAAATTTATTGCATAAAATGGAATTGGAAAAATGAAATTTTTTAGTACACATGCAGGATCATATGTAATGTCCCCTATCAATGAATGTACAATCAGAAAATGTAGTACAATATTCACTCAATTAAAGGTCTGTAGGGAAAATACTGGAACTTGGAAAACGAGGACACTTAGGGAATTTAACTTTATGTCAGAGGATTGTACCTGGGAATAAAATTAATCTCCAGAAGGAACTCCTTCTCTCCATGTTCCTAGATCTTTTCTACCCATGCCCAGCCCCTGACTAACTTTGTTCATTCAGAGCATGTAATCACTAATGAAGCAGAGAGAAGTCTGTAGCTTTAGAGAGATGTAGGATAAAAAGACACTCCTGGACACGGCACCCCTGAATCTGGTCATTGTAAGGAGATCTGTTCAGCAGGTAGGCCATAGCAGTTCTCAGTGACATCACCATTAGGCCCTCTCTGAAAAATCTGTTGTATCCTGGAGAGGCCTAGCTTCTTCTGTGATGTCACAAGTGTTGTCTTGACAGCCACTGCCTCTCAGATATTCCTTCCTTATATCTTTGGTTTACTAATTGGCCTCTTATTCAGAGTAAAGATCCATTTGGGAGGGAGAACAAATAGGATGAAGACATCAGAGATGGGGAGAAGGAAGCTGGCCCTCTTTCTTGGTATAACATAAAAGAAGAAATATGTGGTTCTTGGGAAAATTCCCTGTGAAGATGACTTTAGTTCTTTTGTTTTCTAGGTGCACCGAGCTCTTGGAGAAGTTGCTTAAAATCCTAAAGAAATTTGGGCAGATGGTAAAGTTTCTAGGTACCCCTTTTTAGATTCAATTGTCCTGGGGATTGTATGTCTTATGGTACATGTTTACCAGGAAGAGTGCTAGAGCCAGATTGATTTTTAGATGTTTTAGAAGACATGGAATTTTTCTGATATACTTGGCCTAATGATTGCATAAGGTCCAAAGGATTTTTTTTTCGATGTGGACTTTCCCTCAGACCTTTGGAAATATAAAAAAAAATAGTTTTGCATTTTTAAGTCTAATTTGCACAATGAAAAATCACTTTGAGCATCTTTGGACGACATGGGATGTCCAGCATTCCCTTGAAAGCATTGTTAACTTTACACATTTCCTTCGTCATTTTTTGAATATTCCAAGGCCCTTTGGACAGATAGAGAAGGTGTGGGACTCACCTAAGGAGTAGTTGTAGCTTTTGGTGTCTCTTTTGCAGAAGTCACAAGATCCCTTTTGACAGAAGGGGGAAGGTTGAAACTGTCTTCCTTAGAGGAGAAATTTCTCAAGACTCCATCAGAAGGATCAAATATTAACACTTTGTTTCTAGAAACTGGATGCCTGTGGCACATTTTCGTAGAGGGAGAATGTCGACTATTTCTCTCCAGAGAGGACATGTGAAAGAAATCTACTTGGGTACATGGGATAGTTGTAAAGCATGCAGTTCAGATGTAGTAGATCCTAAGATATCCTTCTCAGGTGAGGAAGGTCTTAATGTACCAATTATATGTTTAGAAATCCTGACTGACGTCAGAATGGGGCTTAGGTATTAGAGCTACCTCTGAAGATGTGACCTCTCCTAGAGCATCATGGATATATGTGAGATGGCTGAGAGCCTCATGAACAGATAAGGATGTTTCTAGATATTGTTGTGTAATTGAGGAAGTTCCAAGAAAAATTTCTTCTGCTGGAGAAGAAGAAACAGACTTTCATATAGAAGTGTGAGGTTCCCTAGCCTCCTTGATAGGCAAAACAGGTTTGAAGGCCCCTTCAGAAGTTTAGATAAAATCCAGAGCCTTTGAGGTATTAGGTAAAATCAGAGCCTGGGACTGATTGTGGGTATAAAGTAGGACTGGAAACCCTTTGTGCATACTTGTAAGAGTGTACCATCTTCTGTAGTTGGGGAAGATGGCTGATCTTGAGGCGATAAGGAAGTTCCCATAGCCTCCTGTGAAATTTGCGGAGGTCGTATACATTCTTTTACACAAATGGAATCCAAGGAATCACTTTCCTCAGATGTCGAGGATGGTACAGACACTGGTGTTTGCATATCATGTTCCCCTACTCCACGTTCACATACGCTTGGATCCATAACCTTCTCTACAGAAGGAATATGTCCTAGAACATCTTTTGTACATGTGTCACATCCACAAGACGTTTCTCTAGATGTGGCTGTGGGTAGAACTCCTTTAGTAGATATTTCTCGTTCCACAGACTCTTTATGAGATAGAGTACTACTCAGAGAATCCTGCTCAGTTTTGGGAAATTCTAGCATCTCTGATGTATATCTGGAAAATTTTGGAGCCTCTCCTTTTTTGAAAGAATGACCTAGAATCCCTTGAGTAGGTAGGAGATGATTTATCTCCTCTGCACATTGTATTGATATGGAGTTTGCATGGCTCATTGACTGTGTGTTGTGATAAACTTGGCTCTTTTGTGCCTGATGAAAACCAACATTTGTGCTCCAACTGTCCTGCCTGATGGACTCAGGACACAAAAAGACCGCATTTCCATTGGGACCAGGCAGTTCCAGTTTCCAGTTTGTTGATCCTAACCCAGAACTCCCTGCTCCTAGATGCTGTGGGAGAGAGAGCTGATCACCCAGGACTGTAGGCTATACTGAGACTACAGGGCAGGAGAGACTGAAATTTTTGCCCAACATTGCCCACATCTCTGGCCCAAGAGGATCTTTCATAGTGCCTCTGGACACCTGGACACTGGAATATAGGAGGAGTAAAGCTGCAGGACCACCATGTTACAGACTGTGCCTGGATCTGAACTGAACTGTTCAAACAGCTCTTTCATCCAAATCCTAAGGGTGGGGGAACTAGAATTTCAGAGGAGCAGACACTCCTGGGTAACAAGAGGAGACTATTCTCTGCCCAGATTCCTGACTCAACAGGAAAACCCCTTGGGCCATCTGTGCAACACCCCCACAGAGGAATCTAAGAGAAATAGGTGAATGTCCTGCTTGTTCCTAACCACAGGGATGACTGAAAGCCAGTGGACAGGAGAAACTACTCGACTGAGAGCAGAATACTCTATTCCCGTAACTGGCTAAAAGAAAACAGGAAAACAAGTCTACAGCAGTCCTGACAAATGAGACTACAGGATGGTCAAGCCCCTGTCAGAAAGAATTAGGCAAGCTAACTCCAGAGACAACCTGATGGTGAGAGGAGAGCACAGGAAAGCAAGCAACAGAAATGAAGAATACTTTGGCTCATCAGAGACCAATTCTCCCACCAAAGCAAACACTGGATATTCAAACACACCAGAAAATGAAGATCTAGATTTAAAATCTCATTTTATCATGACAATTTAGGATGATAAGAAGGTCATAAATAAATCCTTTAATAAAATACAGGACAACAGAAGTAAACAACTAGAATCCCTTAAAGAGGAAACACAAAAATACCTTAAAGAACTACTGGAAAAACAACAAAACAGGAGAAGGAAATAAACAAAACCATCCAGGAGTAAAAATGGATATAGAAACAACAAAGAAAGCAGGAAGGGAGACAACCCTGAGAATGAAAACCAAGGGTAGAGACCAGTAGTCATAGATGCATGAATCACAAACAGGATACAAGAGATAGAAGACAGAATCACAGGAGCAGAAGATTCCATAGAAAACATACACACAACTGTCAAATAAAATATAAAACAGAAAAAGCTCCTAGCCCAAAACATACAGGAAATCCAGGAAACAATAAGAAGCTCAAACCTAAGGATCACAGGTATAGAAGAGAGTGAAGACTGCCAGCATCTAGGGACAGTAATATCTTCAACAAAATCATAGTAGAAAACTCCCTAACCTAAAGAAAGAGATGCCCATGAACAGATAAGAAGCCTAAAGAACTCTAAATAGATTGGACCAGAAAATAAAATCCTCCCCTCACATAATAGAGAAAAAAACCAAATGCAAAAAACAAACAAAAATATTAAAAGCAGTAAGGGAAAAGGTCAAATAACATATAAAGGCAAACCTATCAGAATTACACCAGACTTCTCATCAGAGTCTATGAAAGCTAGAACAGCCTTGACAGATGTCGCACAGACCCTAAAAGAAACAAATGCCAGCCCATGTTACTGTGTCCTGAAAAACTGTCAATTAAAATAGATAGAGAAGGGGCTGGGGATTTAGCTCAGTGGTAGAGCGCTTACCTAGGAAGCGCAAGGCCCTGGGTTCGGTCCCCAGCTCCGAAAAAAAAAGAACCAAAAAAAAAAAAAATAGATAGAGAAACCAAGATATTCCATGAGAAAACCAAATGTACACAATATCGTTCTATGTATCCAGTCCTACAAAGGATAATAAATGGCAAAGTCCAACACATGGTGGCAAGTAAAACCATAGATAAAGAAAGAAATTAAACTTTTCGCAACAAAACAGAGAAGAGAAGCACACAAACACAAACTAACCTCAAATTACGAAAATAACAGAAAGCAACCATCACTATTCCTGAATAACTCTAAATATCAAGGAACTCTATTCCCCACTAAAAAGACACAGATTAACAAACTGGATATTGAATGAGGACCCAGAATTTTGCACTACAGGGAACACTACTCAGAGAAAAAGACCGACATTACCTCAGAGTGAAAAGCTGGAAAACAACTTTCCAAGCAAATGATCTGAAGAAGCAAACTGGAGTAGTCTTTCTAATGTCAAATAAAATCGACTTTCAGCCAAAAGTGATCTAAAAAGATAAGGAAGGAGACCTCATATTCATCAAAGCAATAATTCACCAAGATGAACTCTAAATCATAAATATCTATGCTCCAAATAAAAGGGAATCAGCATAAATAAAAGAAACCTTACTAAATCTCAAAGCATACATTGCACCTCACACAATAAGAGTAGGTGATTTCTACAGCCCACTCTCATCAATGGACAGATCATGGAAACAGAAATTCAACAGAGACATAGACAAACTAAGAGAATTCATGAATCAAATGGACTTAGCAGATAATTACAGAAAATTTTATCCTAAAGCAAAAGATACTCACCACCTCATTGCACTTTCTCCAAAATTGACCATAATTGGTCATAAAAAAGTCCTCAACAGATACAGAAAGGTAGAAATAATCCCATGCATCATATCAGTCCACCACGGGCTAAAGCTTGTCTTTAATGACAATAAGGAAAGAATGCCCACATGTACGTGGAAGTTAAACAATGCTTTACTCAATGATAACCGGGTCAAGGAAGAAATAAGGAAAGAAATGAAAGACTTCTTAGAATTTAATGAAAATGAAGTTACAACATACCCAAACTTATGGGACACAATGAAAGCTGTGCTTATAGGAAAACACATAGCTCTGAGTGCCTGCAGAAAGAAACAGGAGAGAGCATAAATCAGGAGCTTGACAGCACACTTAAAAGTTCTACAACAAAAAGGAAGGTAATACACCCAGGAAGAGTAGAAGGCAAGAAATAATCAAACTCAGAACTGAAATCAACCAAGTAGAATCAAAGAGGACCATAGAAAGAATAAAAAGAACCAAAAGTTGGTTCTTTGAAAAATCAACAAGATAGATAAACCCTTGGGCAGGATAACGAGAGGACACAGGGAGTGTGTCCAAATTAACAAACTCAGAAATGAAAAGGGAGACATAACTACAAAATCAGAGGAAATTCAAAAAACCCTCAGATCCTACTACAAAAGTCTATATTCAACAATACTTAAAAATCTGCAGGAAATGACAATTTCTAGACAGATACCAGTTGACAAAGTTAAATCAGGAACAGGTAAACTATTTAAACAACCACCTAACTCCTAAGGAAATAGAAGCAGTCATTAAAGGTCTCCCAACCGAAAAAATCTGGGTAGAGATGTGTTTAGTGAAGAATTCCTTATTTATAATAGCCAGAAGCTTGAAAGAACCAAATGCCCTTCAACTGAGGAATGGATGCAGAAAATGTGGTACATCTACACAATGGAATATTACTCAGCTACCAAAAGCAATGACTTTATGAAGTTCTTAAGCAAATGGATGGACTGGAAAATATCATCCTGAGTGAGGTAAACGAATCACAGAAATACACATAAGGTATGCACTCATAGATAAGTGGCTATTAGCCCAAATGCTTGAGTTACCCTAGATGCACAGAACACATGAAAGTCAAGAAGGATGACCAAAATGCGAATGTTTCACTCCTTCTTTAATTGGGTACAAGAATACCCTTGGCAGGGAATAGAGGCTAAGATTAAAACAGAGACAGATGGAACACCCAATCAGAGCCTACCCCACATGTGGCCCATACATATACAGCCACCTATTTAGACAAGATGGATGAAGCAAAGAAGTGCAGGCTGACAGGAGCTGGATGTAGATCTCTCCAGATTGACAGAGCCAGAATACAGCAAATACAGAGGTGAAAGCCAGCAGCAAACCACTGACCTGAGATCAGGACCCACGATGAAGGAATCAGAGAAAGAACTGGAAGAGCTTGAAGGGGCTCGAGACCACATATGAACAACAATGTCAAGCAACCAGAGCTTCCAGGGACTAAGCCACTACCCCTAAGGACTATACATGGACTGACCCTAGACTCTGACCTCATATGTAGCAATGAATATCCTATTAAGAGCACTAGTATAAGGGGAAGCGCTTGGTCCTGTCAAGGTTGAACCCCCAGTGAATATGATTGTTGGGGCGGGGGCTGAAATTGGGGGGGATGGGGCGGGGAACACCCATATAGAAGAGGGGGATTAGGGGGATGTTGGCATGGAAACCAGGTAGGGGAATAACATTCAAAATGTAAATAAGAAATACTCAAGTTAATAAGGATAAAAAAAATTAATGTGAACATATAAACAGATACCGGTTTTCAGTTCTTCATAATTTCAAGAACCTGAAAGAGAATATATAATGTTCCAGAGATAAAATAGGGGAATTTAAATTAGCCGGCATAAATATGTTGTTAAAATTTTCTCCCTTCTGTTATCTAATAATTCTGACTATTCGTGCTATGAATGAAAATATGGTTGTAAAATGTCTATCAATCCCAAAGCCTGAAACGTTGTGAAAAAGTTTCGTATTTCTCCCTACCGTAGGTCTTTGGTCACCATCCTTTTCATTGCCCATCTAAATTCTCTGTCTCTCAAGTAGATCAGAGGACTACGTGAGGATGTAACTCTCATGTAGAAGACCAAGAAACTGTCTGTACTTGCATGTATTTGCTCTTGGGAGCATGTAAATAAAACTTTCAGTTCCAAGAACAAAACATGGCCATCCAATGGGACCCCCGTTAACCAAAATCTTTCTTTCTTCCATCAGTGAACTTTAACACACTGGTAACAATGCAGACAATAGTATAAAGGAATAATCCTGTAATAATAATAATAATAATAATAATAATAGTAATAGTAATAATAATAATAATAATAATAATAATAATAATAATAATAATAATAATGGAATAATGCCCTGAGGGATCACGGACTAAGGAAATTACATGTTGAGCCGTGTTTTTCTAGGGATATTGTATCCATGAAAGCAAATTTCCTCACACATGAAAATCACGCACCCTGTCACGGCTTCACAGAGAGAGTTGGGAACCAGAGTGGTCTTTTCTTAGGACAAGAGAATCTTCGCCAACCTTCCAAATGGAAAACCAATCCAGACAGTCTGTGTGAGGATGGTTAGCTTATGCATGACTAACACACACACACACACACACACACACACACACACACACACACAGCACACACACACACACACAGCACACACACACACACATGCACACACACACATGCACACAAACACACATGCACACACACACACACATACACACACACACATCTCTGATGTATGCTTCTTAGAGTGTCCAGGTGCACACCAGGTATGAAAGGATGAAGTGGACCCAGGAACCAGTCGGTCAGCAGAATCTTGGTCTGCCTGCAAGTAAGTTAGGGTTCCTCCAAGGAATTCAGTGTCACAGTTCTTTTAGAAGTTATTCGGGGAAGAGCTGTGTGCATATATTTTACTCAGGGTGAACAAGGGCTACACAAACCTTTGAGAGCATGAAGGGGTATTCGGGTGCATTTACATTGATGGAGGCCTCATTTGGTTGAGCTTTTTAATCTCTGTCCCATCCTCAGTCTGTTGTTCAGGGATCTCCATTTGACCTCCTCAGACACAGACTCCACTGAATGTGCCCCATCCCCACCCCTGAGGTCTTGCTTGCTCGATATCAAAGGATTTCAGGTTCCGACTCTGCATTCTCCATCAGATTAAATCCTCAGGAAGGTGGCCTTCTAGATGCCATGAATTAACCAGTGCATCGAGTTTCTGCATTAACCCGTATGTCCCCTAATTTTGGCAGGTTCTCTCTGCACAGCGCTATCCCTCCATCTTCCCCACCGAACCTCTGCTTCTGTCCTCAGACGCCCTCACTCACCCACAGAATCTGTTCGAGTTTTCCTTTCAGAGAGGTCGATGCTTTCCCCCTCACCGGCCTTCTCCTTTCCTATGTCCTCTCTGCATTTGAGGATTGTAGATAAAATACGATTTAACTCACAGCTGATACTGATACCATCCGTAGGTAAACGCCAGCCATGTTTGTGTCTCTATGTCTCAGCTCCGTCTCGGGCTTTTTTTTTTTTTTTTTTTTTTTTTTTTTTTTTTTTTTTTTTTTTCTAGTTTCATCTATTTTCCCTGAAGCTTGATGATATCATGCCCCATCCCTATGACATCATTCCCCCAACCCCATGATGTCATGCCCCACTCCATGATATCATGCCCCACCCGTACGATGTCATGCCCCACCTCCATGATGTCATGCCTGTGCCCCTTGCTAGAATGGTTGCATCTATTCACCAGGTAACATTCTGAATGCTGCCCTTTCACCACACTCCTCCCCGCTCCCAGCATTTACAGTCCCTCTTTCTATCCTCTCCCCTTCTTCTCTGAGAGAGTGGAGGACCCCTCTCAGTGCACCCTCTCCCCTGGCACATCAAGTCTCTGCACGACATGGTTCATCATCTCCCACCAGGTCCTGAAAACCCAGCCCGGGTAGGAGGACAGGATCCACAGACAGGCGACGGGTTTAGTGAACCCACGTGAAGACCATTGTGCTCCTCTGCCTCTCTCAGTCAGTCCCTCAGCTCTTCAGTGAGACTCACTGAGCTCCATCTGATATTTGTCCGTGCACCTCTGCTTCTGTGTCAGTCGGCTGCTCGGTGGAGCCTTGCAGAGAACAATAATGCTACCTCCCGTCTGCAGACACAAGAAAGAACCATTAATAATGTAAGTGTTTCCCATGTGCCCGTAGGATAAGTCTCTGATCCGGCCACTTATCCTTTGGCTATTCGCTCATTTCCTCTTACATATCTGTCCCTGTGACTATAATAGAGAGGGCAATTTCTGGGTCAAAATTTTGGGGGTGGGTTTGTGTCCTTATCCTTCCACCTTGGGTCCTCCGTGACTACGGAAAGAGACCATTTCAGTATCCGTATCCCCACTGCTACAAGTCTCAGCTAAAGTCAACCTCATGGACCCCAGGGTAGCCTCACCGATCCCAGATTGCAGGCAAATCAAAGACATAGCACCCACCCTGGACAGTCACTGATTTCAGTTTATTCTCTTGGCCCTCTGTCCCTCTTGCCTGTCTCTCCCAAGAAATGATTCTCAAACCCCATTTCCCTTCCCATCCCCACAGCCACCCACTCCTTTCCTTCCATCTGCCTCCTCTCATTATTTTATTCCTCCATCTTAGTGAAATTCAAGCATTTTTCTTGGGTTTTTCTTCATGTTTAGCCTTTTTTGGTTCCATAGATTGTAATGTGTGAATTCTGTACTTTATGGCTAATACCCTCTTTTAAGTGAGCATGTACATGGTATTTTGGGTCTCAGTTACCTCATTCAGAACAATACTTTCTAATTCCATGTATTTGACCACATCTTCACAATGTCCTTATTTTAAAAGATTCATAGTATTCCATAGTGTAATTGAACCACATTTTCCGTAGCCATTCTTTGGTTGAGGTGCTTCTGGGTTATTTCTATTTTCTGCTCATTATGAAGAAAGCGGTTAGAAATCTTATGGAGCACATGACCTTGCGGTATGGCAGATGTCTTTTCAGATATAAGGCCAGGAGTAGTATAGCTGGGTCTTTAGAAAGAATATCACTCATTTTCACAGAATCCACTGGATAGATTTGCAAAGTCATTATTCGGATTTGATCTTCCCACAGCAAATGTTATTTGTATCCTGATTTTTATCTGCTTCCTAAAAGGATGTTGCCCCTGACTAGACCTCTGTCATGGAATAAGGAGATCACATATGAACCTTCTGTACATTTTAATTGTTCCGTAAATGCTAGAGCCTATAACGGGGGCAAGAGGGGAAAGTTGATACTAGAGGGTTGAGGGTGGGGTTGGGTAGAGAGGCAGAAGAGGATAAGAGAGGCATAGTATTATTACCATATAATAATATAATATACTAACCTAATATATTAATGTTATTTATATTTTATCATGATATTTATATATAATAATTTAATATATTAATATAATATATTAATATTTATTTTATATTATCATAATGTTGACACATAACAATTTAATATGTTAATATAGTATATTAATATTAATTATATTATTATAATGTTAGTATATAATAATTTAATATTAACTTATTAGAATATTTTATATATGTACATACACACACACATATATATATATATATATATATATATATATATATATATATATATATATATATTGAATGATCTGTAACTTCCACTAAGTTAACTCCAAGTGCACCTCACACATTAATGGGAAATGCTGAGGGCAGAATATTTTTTTCAGTTCGGTTTGCTTATATGGTAGATCACTTTGATGGGTTTTCATAGATTGATCCACTCCTGAAGCCTCAGGAGAAAGCCTACATGATCGCAGTAAATGGCGGTTTTGATATGCCCTTGCATATTATTTTCGAGCATTTTCCCTAGTATTTTTTCCACCAATGTTCATAAGGGCAATTCGTCTGAAATTCTATCTTTGTTGAGTCGATTTAGGTGTCAGGGCGACAGTGGTGTCATGGAATCAGTTTGGCATTTTCCTCCTTTTTCTGTTTTTTTGGAGTAGGTTGAGAATTCTTTGAAAATCTTGTAGGAGTCTGCACTCAAGAAATCGGGACCTGGGGCTCTTGCTTGGGGGGGGGGAATTTAATGTTTGTGTCTCTTTAGGTGTTGTAGAGCTATTTGCATAGTTTATCTTACCTGAATTTACCTGTGGTCAGTGTAATCAGTCTACACAATCATCTACTTCATTCAGAGCTTCTAATTTGGAGACAGAGGGTTTTTGAAGTGAGACCTAATGATTCTGTGACATTCATCAGTGTCCATTGATACAGCTCCCTGTTCATTTCTGATTGTGTTATTTGGATGCTGTCTCTCCACCTATTACATTATCTGTCTGAGGATTTGTCTGCCGGGTCGATATTCCCAAGGAACCAGCTCTAATTTTTTTTTTTTTTTATCTTTGTATTCACTTTGTTTCTGATGGATCACTTTCACCCCGAGTCTGATCATTTCTTGCTGTCTCCTCCTTTAATATGTATTTGCTACTTTTATTTTCGAGATTTAGTGTGTGCTGAGAAGTTGCTTGTGTCAAATCTCTGGTTTCTTTATGAAAGTGCCCTGTGCTGCATATGCATGTTCCTCTTAGCACTGCTTTTACGTCCCTTAAGTTTGGAGAAGCTGTGCCTTCATTTTCATTAAATTCTAGGAACCCTTTTTGTTTTTCTTGTCTTCTCTGAGCTGGGGATTCTTCAGTTGCGAGCTATTGAATTTCAATGAGTTTATACATTTTTTCTTATTGTTGAAGTCCAGTTTTAATACATGCAGATCTGAGAAGATCCAATGGTTAGCACAGTCTTTCTGTATCTGTTATGGCTTGTTTAGCGAGGGAGAACATGTTCAGTTTAGGATAAAGTTCCATGAGGTACTAAAAAGAGAGTGTGTACTTTTGTGTTCGTGTGAACTATTCTGTAGATATCAGGGAGGTCAGTTTAATTGAACCCCGTGTTAGTTATATTATTTATTTTTTTTTAAATTTCTGTTTCAAAGGCCTACCCTTGGTGAGAGTGGGACATTGATGTTCCCCACTATTAATATGTGAGGTTCGATGTGATATTTAAGTTTCAGCAATATTTCTCTCACCAATATTGCTGCTTTTTCTTTGGCATATAGATGTCCAAAATCGAGATGCCATTTTGGTGGATTATTCCTCTGATGCATATGAAGTGTCCTTCCACATCTCTTTTGATTACTTTTGGTTGAAAGTCTGATTTGCTGCATGTTAGAATGGTTACATCATCTTTTTTCTTATGTCCACTTGCTTGGAAAACTTTTTCCAACTACTTAGTCTGAGGTTGTGTCTATCTCGGTTGTTGGATTGTGTTTCTTGAGTGCAACAGAAGGATGGTCCTGTTTTTAAATCTATTGTGTTAGCCTGTGTCCTTTTACTGTTGAGTAGAGGCCATTAATGCTTAAAGGTATTAATGAGAAGTGATATTTATTTCATGCAATTTTGATGTTGTGGAAGCAGGGTTTTATTGCTTGCATCCTTTTTGTTTTTTTGTTTTTTTGATTGGGATGTTTGAGTGTGTATGTGAGTATTTGATATGTTCTGTAGGGTGCATGGTTTTTTGTTTGCATGTTTTTTTGTTTTTTGTTTTGTTTTTTGGTAGCTGTTAGAATATTCATGTGAATATGAGATCCCTTCTGTAGGTTATGCTGTGTAATTATTAATATCTAGTGGGAGGCAGGGATGGTTCAATTTCTGAAAATGCGTCAGTATAATCCAGGATATAATGAAACTGAAAGAAAAAAAATCACATGATAATCTCATTAGATGCTGAAAAAGCTTGCAAAAATATTCTAACCCCCCTTCATGTTAAAAAATGAGAGCGATCAGGGATACCAGTTCTATGCAGAAACATAATAGAGGCAACGGACAGCAAGCCGGTACCCAACATCAACCTTAATGGAATGAAATGTAAAGCAATTCCATTAAAGTCAAGGACAATGTAAAATGCCCACACTCCCTACTCTGTATAGTACTTGAAATTCTATCCAGGGTGAAAGCATGGTTCAAATTTTGTTCTGACATGGAGTATGGCCAAGGCCTGTGAAGGAGGAATGACACAGAGCTTTAGAAATCCTGGGGTATGGCACACTCTTCAGCACAGTCTCGTTGGACCTTGGTGAGGCAGGAACCCAAGGAGGACTCATGCAGAGTGTCGGTCGGTTATTGCACTCATATCTCTCTTATTGTAAGAAGTGCATGAAAATCCTCATGGAGTTTCCCACCACTCAGAGGTCAGCGCCATTGGAATTTGCAATAACAGTGGTCAAGGTCTTTTAGGAATTGCCTCTGGGGCAGATCAGTGCTTCCATCATTGCCCGAGGAAATGTAGTATGGTCAGCGACGACCACCAACCTTAAAACGCATTTGGAAAAGTAAATAGTTTGTGAAGCTGGTTAAGATGTTGTCCCTACTGACTCTGATGTAAAACACAATTTATGTAACAATTTGATGTTTGGAAAGACTGGGACCTTTTCAGGTCAGGGATCAAGAACTATGGCGGCATAGGCTAATGGTGTGACTGTCACAAAGGCTGGACTGTTGATAACTGATTTCTGACTGAGTTTTACCCTCAGCTTCCTGATTGATTTAATAAAGATTGCCACAGATGTGCATTCTGATCATTAAAAGCAGATATGACATTTTTATGCAGATGTTTAGATTTCTGTTTTTTTTAAGATTATTATAAGAGTACACTTAAAGATAAGTAATACAATACTTAGCCATTTCTCTGTAAATTCAAATTGCTTACTTTTGAAGTTACGTTGGCCTTGAGAATAATTAGTTTTCTTTAGGTGTACTATAAAATATTTGTTCTAATACAGTATTGGGTATCACTTTATTTCAGCACTAAGATAGAGAAGAAAACAAGAACATGATCACATTTGTGTAATACAATATTCAATAAATTAATGGTCAATAAGGAAAATATTGCCTGTTGGGAAACAGAGAAAACCTCAAAAATTGAACTATATGTCACAGCAATGAACCTGGGAAGAAAAATATTATCTAGAAGAATCTCATATACTCCATGTTTCTAAATCTTTTCTACCCATGCTGAGCCCCTGACCATCTTTGTCCGTTCAGAGCATGTAACCACAAATGAAGCAAAGAGAAGTCTCTAGATTTAGAGAGATGGAGTATGTGAAGGTTACCACTGTGTCACAAGAGACACTCCTGGAAAAGGCCCTCTCGAATCTGGTCAATGTAAGGAAGGCTGTTCAGCAGGTAGGCCATGGCATTTCTCAGTCATCATCATTAGGCCCTGCCTGTAAAATCTCTTGTATCCTGGAGAGCCCTAGCTCCTTCTGTGAGGTCACAACTGTTGTTGTGACTGCATCTGCCTCTCAGATATTCCTTCAGTACCTCTAAGGCTTACTAATTGGCCTTTAATTCAGAGTGAACAGCCATTTTGGAGGGAGAAAAGGAGGATGAAGAGGTCAGAGATGGAGAGAAGGAAGATGCCCTTCTATCTTGGTGTAAAAAAAGGAAGAAATACGTGGTCCATTGGAGAGCTAAATTAGTCCTGGGTAGGTTTTTAGTGGGTTCCTTGAAGAGACAGCCTTGATCTGATTCTTCCACATATGGGAATCAGGAGCTGGGAGCCTCTCAGAAGCATCTGGACTTCCCTGTTCTTATGGCTCCTGGAAATCAGAGAGTTTATATCATTCATTTCTTTATTCCAAGAGCAAAGTGTTGGAAAGTGCTCAGTTGTTTCCTGAGAGACCATGGCCTTTATTCTTTTTGTCAAGAAGAATAATGTCCTAAGGAAGAAGGGATGGGCAAGTATCTTGTCCTCAGCTCAGAGTAAACTCCTCCAGGATTAAGATCCCTATAGGGCAGTTTGAGTCTGACACTGATATCTGGGAGAGAGAAGTGCTTCTAGTTGAGATTTCATCATCTCAGTCTTTCACTAGTATTACTCTAACTACCATTCCCTGACAGTGACCCTTGAGATTTATGAGTCAATAGTTGAGATTAGCTAGCAGTTTCTTTTCTTTTATTTCTTTCATTTTTTTTATTTTTTACCAAATTTTATTGCTTTCTTAACTGGATATTTCTATATTTACATTTCAAATGTTATCTTCTTTCAAAGTTTCCTGTCAATAAGAACTGTAACTGATCCCCCTACTCTTCTTCTATAACCTCCCTTACTTCACCTTGACATTCCCTTAAACTGGGAGTCAGACCTGGGAAGGACCAAGGGCTTCTCCTTCCATTAGTGCCCAACAGAGCCATTCTATGTTACATATGCAGTTGGAGCCATAGTTCTGTCGATGCACATAATATTGGCTTAGTACCAGAAATCTCTGGTTCTTTGGCATTGCTTTTCTTGTGAAGTTGAAAGCCCCTTCAGTTCTGTTTGGAGCAATGTCCTTAATGCCCTCCATTGTTGATGTTATTATTATGGTTAGAATTAAGTAGGATTATTTTCATGGAAAATCCCCAGCCAGCTTCATAATACTAATACAAATCTGATGGTCATGAAAAATGATAACATTTTAAAGTTGTCCTGCTGACTAATAATATGACAAACCTTTTACATTTCTGATATTATGTCAACATTAGCTGATTCCATGACCACACCAATATTGTATCTTTGGACTGAGTAAATGTTTCTTACTTCTCCCCACCCTATGTTACCACTGTTATGGTATAAATTCAGCCTTGGAGGAAAATAAAATTGTCACCTTGATCAGAGTCCTATCTTAACAACCTACGTTGTTACCCTTTTACCCAGTTCTATTCCAGGCACCCTCAGACCTCTCACTTACAAATGGCACCCAAGGAGAGGCTCTTTGAAGGTGTCCTAGAGGAGAAAGTCATTCCCTGTAAATAGGCTGGTCTGTCTTCTTTGTTTTTGAAAGCCTTTGCTCCCCTTTGGAGTTTTTGCTCCCACCCACCACCACCTACCAGAGCTTCTGCTGAGAGATGGCACAAGCATTCTACAGGAATCTTTTGTGACATGACTCAGGGAGTCACTCAGGACACAATGAATACGGTTAAAAATTTAAAAAAAAAATCTTAGATTTTGTAAAAATATTGTCCATAGTTCCCCCAGGAAGGAGCAATTGATTCAAAAGATAGTATAGAGTTTGTGATAGTTTAATGAATGAGCTAACACTTTTACTGAAGTCTACAATCTGTAGTGAATAAAATTTATGTGCATTTTGGGTACAAGGTTGCCTCTCCTTGTGAGGATGAGCAACCCCACATATGTGGATTAAAAACCTTATACACTCATGCTACTGCTCCGGTCATTTGTCAATCTATGCTCCATGGTTGCACTCCAGAAGTGGTCCACTATGGGTTTTTGGTGCATCACAGGGAACTGTACTCCCTCCAAACCACAATTGGTGAAGAGATCACAAGTAATCTCAAACAAGTCAGTCTTTTGTGTTCTGTGTTACTTTCTGTTTTATCTCCGTGTCATGTCTCGTCTTTGTTTCATGTTGACTTGTGTTGTCTGCCTCTGATGTCTGCAGGGTTTGAGTCCCCACTGGAAAAGGTTTAGAGTCCACTCGGTTGTCACTATTGGTCCTGTAAGGGGCTTACAGTTGTGACAGGTTGACTTGCTAGTTGACACAAGCCATAGGGCCTAGAGGAGGCTCTAGGAGGAAAAAGGAATCTAGGGGACACTCTAGAATCCCATTGGGAGGTGGGATCAGATGGTCTGCCTCTTCCCAGAAGAAGCTAAGGTTAAGCTGCATTTTGGGCCAGGTACTGAAGGTAACAGGCATCTGTTGGATTCACTTATAGAATGATTTTTCTTGGTCCTGTTTTTCTATTTTGTTTTCTTTGGTATTGCTGAGTGTCTTTTTTTGGCTTTTGTTTAATTTTTCGACTTGGGCTGATGATAGTGTTTGAAATCATGGAACTGTTTGCTTTGTTTCTCAAGAAGTTTTACTTGGTCCTCTTGGTGCTAAACTTGGAAATAATTTGCTTGAGAGAAATTGCTTTCTGCCAGGGAGCCTGCCTTATCTGCTAGCCCTATTGCAAGTGAGGAGTTGATCTTCAGCATTAAGTCCCTTCCTTGTTAGTCATCATTAACAAAGACACTGCCTCTGATCCTCTCACTGCAGCAGTCAGTTCTTGTCCCATGGTCAAAATGCCCCAGGTTGGGGGTCAGGGTAGTCCCTAAAATAGTTTAAGAAAGACTCTGCACCAGACTGCGAGGAACTTTGTTTTGCCAGACAAAACAGGCTTTACTCTAGGATAACATGAGGAGAAAGTGTTGGCACCGGCTCTTCATCTTACACTAATTGGAGGCTGTGGCCAAGGTCATGGTCAATGTTTTTTTTTTCTCCATGGCCCTCTAACTAAGTGAGATGGCTTAGTGAAGGGCTACTCCTGCAGTACTGGGAGGGCTATACTTCTATTAAAGATCAGTACTCCACTGTTAGTCATATATTTATTGTTTGTAAGAGGCAGGAAACCCAATGCAATTGTGACCCTGCCTCAGGAATGGCAGCAGAAAGTGTCCTTAAAACCAATTGCCTCTAACTATAGCTTACTCTCTGATACCTGAGGCTTCAGTCGGATAACAACACCTTGGGCAAACCCTCTTCAATACTCAAATGCTACTTTCTCCTGGTCTTTTGGGGGAAGGTCATCAGGCATGTCTGACAGGCTGGAAGAAACTTCCCCCCTAAAGCAGATGAACCATAAAATGATTTTGTCAACCACTTGGCATTTACTACTCAGATCCTAACCATCTCCCCATCCTTTTGTTATTAATTCTTACTGGAAGCCTAGTGTCCTTCAGAGGCTGGGTCTCTTGAGTGGCAGAGCCACTGAGCTGACTCTAAGGAGCTGAGCTGAGCTGAGTCCAGAAGGACAGCCAGTAACAGACCAGCTGCCCCTCTGCTCTCATTTTTGTTTCACAGGCACAAGGCTTCTGCTCAATTATGGGCTGGCCTTTTCGCCCCAAGAAAGCTGGCTCATTTAGCTGTGTGACTGAATGCTATTTGTCCCCTGATAAGGTTGTTACACCTCCTCTCATCAGGCCACTCCATAGCATTCTTGCCAGGCCCCTTACAGCTCTTCTTAAGAATTTTATGACCTAAGACACTGTGTACTTTGACTTAAAGTATATCCCAACCTGCTTAATGCATGTCCGAGATTCACATTCTGAAGGTCCTAATTCTAAAGCAAGGGGATGGTGAACCCCCCTAAATATTAACTTTAACTCCATGGTCTGAACCAGGATTGGACAGATGGATATAGTTGGGGTCTTACAATGCTTCAATCAGGTGCTGATATGGAGATTATATTTACTATAAAATTGTTAAAAGTGACAGTGCATTCTTACCGCTTCACTTTTGGGCACTGATCCAAAGAAGGAGCCCAGGGAGGCACTGAACATGCCGCAAGGTACACATGACTTCATCTTCAGCCTGCACTCCACTGAGAGGACCTGCTTCCTCAAAGATCTGCACTGACTCAAGTCCAGTGCCATCGGCCAAGAAGAATCAGTATCCTACCACCCACTCTAGCACAACTAAATTATGTATTCTTCAACAATGCAATAACTTTCATAGGATTTGACTTTTTGGATAATGCAATTATGATTGTTGCAGGAACACAAATTTATGATTTATTCAAAACATGATTTATTTTGAAATATATAAAAATGTCAATCAGAATGTTATTTTTCCTTCTATGTATCAACACATTATTTATTTCTCAGTTATTGATGTTGTACTTTAATGACGTGTGGTTTGCTTATTTCTTATTTGCCATGCATGGGATACCTGTTTATCTCTTTGTCTTTTACTTATATATTTTGGACCTTGGACATTTAATCATTTAACCAGCCTTGTTAAATAACAGGGAGACAATATAGCAACAAAACCTATTCACTTATATCATCATAGGCTAACTCTCGATGATGCTTTGATGAGGTACAAACTCAAACACAAATCTCCATCTCAGTTCAGGCAAGGACATTTTTGTCCTTCAGTCAAATGGGGCCAACATTCTTTTTTACATACTGTCCTGATGCGTTTGCTGAAAAACCAAAAAATTGTCACCACTGCATGCTGAGCTGGACAGTCAATGATGGATAATAGAGTGATATGTTCCTGAATAAGCGGCCTAAGACAGGAGGGCCGACATTAGCTGCTGCCTTATCCCATGATGGGCCCTGGTTACAAGATTCTCTTGGCCATGTGATAAATAACACCCCAACCTAAGACAGACGCAGTTTCCAAGGGGTTCATTCCAGGACATACATGGCCATTGGTCACTTTTACATTTGAATATAAGTAAGGTTATGGTTGACTAGGTTCATGGAAAATCCCCAGGCAGCCGTAGAAGACTAATACAAATTTGGTGGTCAAGAAAAATAATAATATGATAATGTTGTCCTGATGATTAATAACCTGTGAACTCTCTGACATCCTTGCAACATCAGTTCTGTGACCAAACAAATCCTGTGATCTTGCCCTGCGTAAATGTTTCTTAGTTTCCTCCCTCCCTCTGTTACCCCTGCTATGGTATAAATTTAGCCTTGGAGAAAAATAAAATTGACACCTTGTTCAGACTCTTGTCTTGGCATCCTTCTTTGCGTCCTTTGTCCCACATTCTCTTCCATGTACCCTCAGAACACTCACTTACAGAGCATTTGTAATCCCTTCTCAAAAATCTACCAACAACAGATCAGTTTTCAGTAAACTCATTTGCCACTAGCATTCACTTCTGTATTTGATATGTTCTAGGTGTGTCTCTCAGGAAAGATATATATCCGGTACCTGGCAGCATGCACTACATAGCTTCATTAATCATATCTATCATATTATCATATTAATCATATCTTTGGTGATATATATATTCTCCTACACCAATGAGGTTAGGTAGAATTTTAGTATGGATTCTGTGCTACTAGCTCAAGAACGTTGAATCCACAAATGACAATGCCAAATAATCTTACTCCTGTTCTTAGGAACCTATTGAAGTTGAGGTTTAACTGGACCTCAAGTCATTCCTCTCACTGCCCATCCTCATAAGTATTATGTATGGCCTGAAGAAATAATCATGCTAAAACATCCAAAACCCCCAAGACTGACACTGGGAACACAGGTAGGTAGATATGAGAGAACTGATAGTTAAATGGAAAGAGAACCACATTCTATACTCTATGTTGCACTTTGTTTTATTGATATCTGCTAATTTTTGGATATAATATGCATTTTGGAGTTTATCATTTGAAGTAGGTACACAATATTTTCACTGTTATATTCATTCTACTACTGGACCCACTTTGTTGACAAAATCACTGAAAAAAATAGAAATGAAAACAGATTTTTGATATGATATTCAGGAATATATATATATAAAGTCCCCTCTCATGGAATGTTCAATTAGAAAATGAAATACAATATTCACTCAATTAAAGATCTGTAGGGTAAATACAGGTCTTTGGGAAACAGAGAAAACCTAGGAAATTGAAATATATGTCACAGGGATGAACCTGGTAATAAAATTATTATCCAGAAGAATCTCCTCCATTTTATGTTCCTAGATGTTTTCTACCCATGCCACGCCCCTGACAAAGTTTCTCCATTCACACCATGTAACCACTAATGAAGCAAATGAAGTCTCTAACTGTTGAGAGATGGAGTAAATAAAGGTTTCCACTGTGCCACAGGAGATAGAACTAGAAAGGGCACCCTGGAATCATATCAGTCTAAGGATAACTGTTCAGCAGGTAGGCCATGGCATTTCTCACCGACATCACCATTAGACCCTCTTCTGTGATGTCACAACTGCTGTTTTGACTGAAACTGCCTCTCAGAAATCCTTCAGTACCTGTAGGGTTTACTAATTGGCCTCAAATTCAGAGCAAATTGGGGAGTGATAACAAAGACGATGAAGAGATTGGAAATGAAGAGAAGGAAGCTGTCCTTCTGTCTTGGCATAAAAAACAAGAAAGAAACATGGGGTTTTTGGGAAAGCTTAGTGAGTCCTTGGTAGGTGTTGAGTGGGATCACTGAAGAGATAGCCTTGATCTGAGCCTTTCACATATGGGAATCAGAACTGGGATCCTATCAGAAACATCTGTACTTCCCTGTTGTTATGGTTTCCCTAGTGAGTGGGATTATATTATTCATTTTTTTATTCCAAAAGCCAAGTGTTGTGAAGGGCATATATGTTTCCCTGAGAGGTTATGATCTTTACTCTTTTTGTCAAGAAGAAAAGGTCCTAAGGAAGAAGTAAAAAAGAAGTATTGAGACCCTAGCTCCGAGTAAACTACTCCATGCTTTGGATATCAATAGTACAGTTTGTGCCTGACACTGATATCACAGAAAGAGAAGTACTTGTAGTTGAGACTTCATCATCTCAGTCTCTCCACTAATATTACTCTGAATACCACTTCAGATTTCTGAATCAATATGTGCGATTACTTGGCAGCTTTCTTCTCTTTTATATGTTTCTCTTTTTAGCAAATTTTATTGCTTTTAATAACTGGATGTTTCTATATTTCCCTTTAAAATATTATTTTTTCCAAGTTTCTTGCCCTTCAGATCCCTAATTGTTCCCTTTTCCTACTTCTTTAACCAGTCTTTCTTTCTGTTGACATTCCATTGAACTGGGAGACAAATTAGGGAGGACCAAGGGCTTCATTTCCATTGTTGCCCAAAAAGGCCATCCTCAGCAACATATGCATTTGGAGCCATAGGTCAGTCCATGTACTTTCTTTGTATATTGGTCTACTAACCAAACGCTCTGGTTTACTGGCATAGTTCTTATATGGTTTAAAGCACCCTCAGCACTTCTAATCCTTTTTGAAAATTTACCAACAAGAGGTCCGTTTTCAGTTCACTGGTTTGCTACCAGCATTCACTTCTGTATTCGACATGCTGTATCTGTGTCTCTCAGTAAATATTTATATCCAGTTTCTGGCAGAATGCACTTCTTACCTTCATCAATTTTATCTAGCTTTGTTGGCTGATGTATACATATATACATTTGGTGGCTCCTACACCTAAGTGTTTACGTGGAAAGTTAACATGGATTCTGCCCAACTATGTCAAGAATGTAGAATTCACAAATGACAATTTCAAATAGACTCTCTCTTGTTTTTATGAACCTTTTGAAGTAGATGTTTAACTGGTCCTCGAGACATTTTTCTCCCTGCCCCTCGTCCAGTATCTTATGTTTGGCCTTAAGAAAGAATCATGGTAAATCATCCTACCCTCAAGTCTGGGCATGCAAACACTGGAAACCAGATATAGTGTACAGGAATGACCTGTGAATAAAAATATTGTCTAGAAGAACTTCCTACACACTGGACTTTTCTCTTCTTATGGTTCCTGGAAGACAGTGGGTTTATATCATTCATTTCTTTATTAAAAAAGCCAAGTGTTTGAAAGGCATATTTGTTTTACTGAAAAGTCATGACCTTTATACTTTGTCAAAAAAAAAAGGAACTAAGGAAGAAGGGAAAAACAAGTACTGTGTGCTTATCTCTGAGTAAACTCCATGCTTTGGATATCTATTGTGCACTTTGTGTCTGACACTGATATTTGGGAGAGAGAAGTGCTTCTAGTTGAGACTTGATCATCTCAGTCTTTCCACTAGCATTACTCAGACTACCACTTCAGATTTCCTAGACAATATGTGTGATTACTTGGCATCTTTCTCTTCTTTTATGTCATTCATATTTTTAGAAAATTTTATTGCTTTTTTTAACTGGATGTTTTCTCTATTTACATTTAAAATATTATTTCCTTTCCAAGTTTCTTCCTTTAAGATCCCTACCTGTTCCCTTTTCTTACTTCTATAACCAGTCTTTCTGTCCATTGACATTCCCTTGTACTGTGAGACAAATTAGGGAGGACCAAGGGCATCATCACCATTATTGCCCAAAAAGGTCATCCTCTGCCACATATCCTTTTGGAGCCATAGATCAGTCCATGTATGTTCTTTGTTTATTGGTCTGGTATGAGAAGGCTCTGGTTTATTGGCATTGTTGTTCTTATAGGGTTGAAAGCACCTTTAGCTCTTCTAATCCTTTTTTTAAAATTTACCAACAAGAGGTCCGTTTTCAGTTCACTGGTTTGCTACTAGCATTCACTTCCATATTAGACATGCTGTATCTGTGTCACTAGGTAAATATGGAAGAATGCACTTATTAGCATTATCAATCTTATCTAGTTTTGGTGGCTGATGTATATAAATAATTTTGGTGGCTTCTACACTTATGTTGTTAAGTGGACTGTTAACATGGACTCTCCCCAACTATGTCAAGAATGTAGAATTCACAAATGACAATGCAAATAGACTCCCTCCTGTTTTTTTTTTTTCTTTTTTCAGAGCTGGGGACCGAACCCAGGACCTTGCGTTCGCTAGGCAAGCACTCTACCGCTAAGCTAAATCCCCAACCCCTGCTGTTTTTATGAACCTATTGAAGTAGACATTTAAGTGGTCCTCAAGCCATTCTTCAACCCTGCCCATCATCTGGAAGATTACATTAGGCCTTAAGAAAGAATCATGGTAAAACATCCTAAACACTCAAGTCTGGCCATGGTAACACTGTAAGATAGATAGGGTAATACTGGCATCAAATGGGAGTAGAGAACCAAATTCAAAAGTCCATGTTGTCCTTTGCTTTCCTGATGTCTGGTAATTTTTTGATAAAATAAGGATTTGGGAATTCATCATTTGAAATAGGCACACGGTATTTATACTGTTGTACTCACTCTATAGCTGGGCCCCCTTTGTGACCAAAATCATTACAGAAATTTTAATTGGAAAACAGAATTTTTGATTACACATTGAGGAACATTTATATAGTCAAGGAATTTATAGTAAGAAATTGAAATACAATATTCATTCAATTAAAGATAGTTGAGAAAATACTGGCCTTTGGGAAATAAAGAAAACCCAGAAAATTGAACTCATTGTCACAGGAATGATCCTGGGAATAAAATATTGTCTTGAAGAATCTCCTACACTCCATGTTCCTACATCTTCTCTACCCATGCCAATCCCCTGTCTAACTTTCTCCATTCAGAGCATGTAACCACTAGTGAAACAGAGAGAAGTCTCTACTTTAGAGTGATGTAGTACATACAGGTTTCCACTGTGTTACTGGAGACATACCTCGTAAGGGCACTCTCGAACATGGATAATGTAAGGAAAGGTGTTCATCATGTAGACCACCGTAGTACTCAGTGACATCATCATTAGGACCTCAATGAAAACTCTCTTATAACCTGGTGAGCCCTACCTCCTTCTGTTGTCATGACTGCAACTGCCTCTCAGATTTTCCTTCAATACCTCTAAGGTTTACTAATTGGCCTCTTATTCAGAGACAATTTGGGAGTGAGATCAAAGAGGATGAAGGATATGAAATGGGGATAAGGAAGCTGGCCTTTTGTCTTGGTATAAAAAACAGGGAAGAAATATGTGGTGCTTGGGAAAGCTTAGTGTGTCCTTGTTAGGTGTTGAGGGGTATCTCAGAAGATATGTGGTTTCCACATAAGGGAACCAGGAGCCAGGAGCCTCTCAGAAGCATCTGGACTTCCCTGTTCTTTTGCTTCCTGGAAGTCAGAGAGTTTATATCATTCATTTCTTTATTCCAAAACTCAGGTGTTGTGAAGGGCAAAGTTGTATCCCTGACAGGTCATGGACTTTATACTTTTTGTAAAAAAGACATAGGTACTAATGAAGATGGCATGGATAAGTATTGTGTTCTCAGCTCAAAGAAACCTCTTCAATGTTCTGGATACCCTATATTGCAGTTTTTGTCTGACACTTTTTTTTATTAAATTGAGTGTTTCTTATTACATTTCGAGTGTTATTCCCTTTCCCGGTTTCTGGGCAAACATAACCCTAATCCCCCCCCCTTCCCCTTCTTTATGCATGTTCCCCTCCCCATCCTCCCCCCATTGCCGCATTTCCCCCAACAATCACGTTCACTGTGGGTTCAGTCATAGCAGAACCAAAGTATTCCCCTTCCACTGGTTATCTTACTAGAATATTCATTGCTACCTATGAGGTCAGTCTTTGTATAGTCCTTAGGGGTAGTGGCTTAGTCCCTGGAAACTCTGGTTGCTTGGCATTGTTGTTCAAAAAGGGTCTCGAGCTCCTTCAAACTATTTGAGTTCTTTCTCTGATTCCTTCAACGGTGGTCCCGTTCTCAGTTCAGTGGTTGACAGTTATATCTGGGAGAGAGAAGTGCTCTGGTTCAAACTTCATCATCTCAGTCTTTCCACTAGTATTACTCTGTCTATCATTTTAGATTTCCAAGTCAATAGGTATGATTAGTTGGCAGTTTTCTTTTATATCTTTCATTTTTTATCAAATTTCATTTCTTTTCTTAACTGAATTTTTTATATTTACATTTAAAATGTTATTTCCTTTCCCAGTTTCCTGCCCATAAGATCCCTAACTGGTCCCCCTCCCCTTTTTCTATAACCGTCTTTACTACTCCTTGACATTACCTTGAACTTGAGGTCAAACCAAGATGAACCAAGGACTTCTCCTTCCATTGGTGCTCACCAAGTCCAACCTCTTCCACATATGGAGTTGGAGCCATAGCTGTGTCCATGTACATTCTTTTAATATTGGTCTAGTATCAAAAAGCTCTGATTCATTGGCATTGTTCTTCTTACGGTGTTAAAGCCCCTTCAGCTCTTGTAATCTTTCCTGCACATCTACAAACAAGAAGTCCATTTTCAGTTCACTAGTTTGCCACTAGCATTCACTTCTGTATTTGGCATAATATAGCTGTTCTTCTCAGGAAATATCTATATCTGTTTCCTGGAAGAATTCACTTCTTAGCTCATCAATCTTGTCTAGTTTTAGTTTCTAATGTATACATATGTACTTTTGGTGGCTCGTACAGCTATGAGTTTAGCTGGAATTTTATCATTGATTCTGCACATCTAGGTCAAGACTGTAGAATCCACAAATGGGAACTCCAAATAGATTCCATCCTGTTCTTTGGAAACTACTGAAATTGAGGCTTCACTGGCCCTCAAGTCATTCCTCTCCCTACCCAGCCTCCTATATCTTATGTTTGGCCTTAATAAGGACTCATGGTAAAATATCCGAGACCCTCAAGTATGGCAATGAAACACAGGAAGGTAGATATTGCAGAAGTGATATCAAATGGGACTAGAGAACCGAATTCTATAGTCCATGTAGCACTTCTCTTTATTGAAGTCTGGTAATTTTTGGATAAAATAAGGATATGAGAGTGTGTCATTTGAAGCATGTACACAGTATTTACACTGATATACTTACTCTATAGTTGGGCCCCCTTTGTTGCCAAAATCATTGCAGAAAATGAAATTGGAAAACAAATTTTTTGAGTACACATTCAGGAATATTATAAAGTCCCCAATCATGGAATGTACAATAAGAAAATATAATATAATATTCATTCTATTAAAGGACTATAGGGAAAATCCTAGAGTTTGGCAAACAGAGATATCTGAGAAAATTGAACAAAAGACCATAGGAATCGACCTGGGAATAAAATTATTATCCAGAAGAATCTCATCCACTCTAGTTTCCTAAATCTTATCTACACATGCCAATCCCCTGACTATCTTTCTCCATTCAGATCATGTAAACAATAATGAAGCCAAGAGAATTCCCTAACTTTAGAGCGATATAGTATGTAAAGTTTTCCACTGATTCACAGGAGACACTCCTGTAAAGTGCACCCTTGAATCTAGTCAATGTTAGTAAAGCAGTTCAGCAGGAAGTCCATGGCAATTCTCAGTGATATCATCATTAGGCCCTCCTTAAAAAAAAAATCCTGTATTCTGCAGAGCCCTAGCTTCTTCTATGATGTCACAAGTGTTGTTGTGACAGCAATTTAATCTCAGATTTTTCATCCGTACCTCTAGTGTTAACTAATTGGCCTCTAATTCAGAGTAAACAGATATTTGAGGGGGGAGAACAAAGAGAATGAATTGATCAGAGATGAGGAGAAGGAAGGTGGCCTTCTGTCTTGCTAATAAAAAAGGAAGAAATGTGTAGTCTATGGGAAAGCTCTGCATCCTGGGTAGGGATTGAGTGGGTTGGCTGAAGAGATAGCCTAGTCCTGAGCCTTCCACATATGGGACTATGGAGCAGGGAGCCTCTGAGAATCATCTGGACTTCCCTGCTTGTTATGGTTCCTGGATATCAGAGAGTTTATATCATTAATTTTTTTATCCCTAAAGCCAAGTGTTAGGAAAGGAATGATTGTTTACCTGAGAGCTCATTGCTCTTATTCTGTTTTTCACAGAAGAAAAAGGTCCTAAGTAAGAAAGGAAAGACAAGTATTATGTCCTCAGCTCAGATTAACCTCCTCCATAATTTGAATTCCTTTATTGCAGTTTGTGTCTGACACTGACATAAGGGAGAAGGGAAGAACAATTATTGTGTCTTTGCTCACAGAAAATTTCACCATGTTTTGGAAATCTATAGTGCAGTTTGTGTTTGACACTGATATCTGGGAAAGAGAAGTGCTTCTAGTTGAGTCTTCATCATCTCAGTATTTTCATTAGTATTACTCTGACTATCCTTCCTTGTCAGTGACTTTTTAGATTTCTCAGTCAATAGGTATGATTAGCTGGTCATGCTCTTTCATATAATTTCTTTCTTTTTTTTATTTTTCACCAAATTATATTCCTTATTATTAATTTGATATTTCTATATTCTTATTTCAAATGTTATTTCTTTTCCCAATTTCCTGCCCATAAGATCCCTATCCTGTCTTGTCCCCTTGTTCTACTGCTCCCCTTACTGCCCCTTTACATTCCATTGAACTGGGAGTCAAACCCAGGGAGAACAAATGGTTTCTCCTTCTACTGATGCTCAACAACGACATACTCTGTCTCATATGCTGTTCGAGCCATAATTCTGTCCATGAACCATTTTTGAGTATTGGTTTACTACCAGAAAGCACTGGTTCATTGACATTGTTGTTCTTATGCGTTTGAAAGCCCCTTCATCTCTTGTAATCCTTTCTCAAAACTACCAACAAGAGGTCCATTTACTTGTTTGCCATTAGCACTCGCTTCTGTATTTGACATGATCTATCTGTGTCTCTAAGGAAAGATCTGTATCTATTTATTGGGAGAATGCACTTCTTAGCTTCATCATTATTATCTAGTTTTGGTGGCATATATATATATATATATATGTGTATATATATATATATATATATATATATATATATATATATATATATGCTTGATGGCTGCTACAGTAATGACGTAAGGTGGAATTTTAACATGGATTCTGTGCAACCAGGTCAAGAATGTAAAATCCACAAAGGACAATGCCAAATAGACTTCCTCCTGTTCTCATGAACTTATTGAAGTTGAGGTTTCACTGGTCCTCAAGCCATTCTTTTCCCTGCCCATCCTCCTGCATCTCATGTTTGGCCTTAAGAAAGAATCACGATAAAGCTTCCAAAACCCTCACATTTGGCACTGGAACACTGGAAGGTAGATACTGTAGTGTTGATATCAAAAGGGACTAGAGAAACGAATTCTATACACCATGTGGTCCTTTGCTTTTCTGATGTCTGAAAATTTTTGAATAAAATAAGGATTTGGGAGTTTTTCATTTGAAGAAGGTACACAATATTTACACTGTTATACTCACTGTATAGATGGGCCCCTTTGTTGCCAAAATCATGGCAGAAAATGGAATTGGAAAGCAGAATTTTTGAGTACACATTCAAAAATATTCATAAAGTCCCCTAACAAGGACAGTACAATGAGAAAGTGAAACACAATATTTATTCAATTAAGGTCTGTAGGGAAAAAACTGGACTTTGGGAAACAGAGAAAAAAAATGAACTGTATGTCACAGGAATGAATCTGGGAAAAAATAATATCTAGAAGAAACTCCTCCTGTCCATATGCCTAAATCAGTTTTACCCATGCCAAGCCCCTGACTAACTTTCTCCATTTACAGGATGTAACCACTAATGAAGCAAAGAGAAGTCACTAGATTTAGAGAGATGGAGTACATAAAGGTTTCCACTGTATCACAGGAGACACTCCTGGAAAGGCCACCTTTGAATCTCGTCATTGGGAGGAATGTTTAGCAGGTATGCCATGGCAGTTCTCAATGACATCATCATTCGGCCCCACCTGAAAAATCTCTTGTATCCTGGAAAGTCCTTGCTTCTGCCATGATATCACAAGTGTTGTGCTGAAAGCAACTGCCTCTTAGATATTTTTTCAGTACCTTCAGTGTTTACTATTTGTCCTCTAATTCAGAGTAAACAGTCATTTGGGAGTGAGAACAAGAAGGACGAAGAGATCAGAGATGGAGATAAGGAAGCTGGGCATTGTCTTGTTATAAACAATGCTAGAAATATGTCGTCCATGGGAAAGCTCAGTGTTTCATGGGTAGGTGTTCAATGAGTTCACTGAAGAGTTATCCTTGATCTGAGCCTTCCACATATGAGAATCAGGAGATTAGAGCTTCTCATATGGTCTTCCCTACTTTTTATGATTCCCGGAAATCAGAGAGTTTATAACATTATTTTATTTATTCCAAAGCCAGGTGTTGGGAAGGGCAGAATTATTTTCCTGAGAGCTTATCATTTTTTTTTTCATTTTGCCCAGAAGAAAAATGTCCTAAGGGAGAGGGGAAAGTCAAATATTGTGTCCTTAGCTCACTGTATACTCCTCCATGCTTTGGATTCCTATAGTGCAGTTTGTGTCTGACACTGATGTCTGGGAGAGAGAAGAGCTTCTATTTGAGACTTCACCATCTCAGTCTTTCCACTAGTATTACTCTCCTGAGAGTGACCCTTTAGATTTCTGAGTGAATAGATGTGATTAGCTGGCAATTCTCTTTTCTTTTAATTTGTTTTTATTATTTTTAAAATTTTATAGCAAATTTTATTGCTTTTTTGAATGGGATATTTCTATATTTACATTTCAAATATTGTTTCCAATCCCAGTTTCCTGTAGGTTAGGTCCCTAACCGGTCCCCCACCCATTATTCTATACTTCCTCTTACTGCCCCTTGACATTCCCTTGAAATGGCTATCAAACCTAGGGAGGATCAGGGGCTTCTGCATCCATTGGTGCCCAAAAAGCCATCCTCTGCTACCTGTGTATTTTCAACCATAGGTCTCTCAATGTACAATCTTTTAATATGGGTTTATAATTGGAATGCTCTGGTTTATTGCCATTGTTGTTCTTATGGGGCTAAAAATCCCTTTAGCTCTTGTAATCCTTTCTCAAAATCTACCAACAATAGGTCCGTTTTCAGGTCACTGGTTTACCACTAACATTCACTTCTGTATTTACCATGCTCTAGCTGTGTTTGTCAGGAAATATATATATATATATATATATATATATATATATATATATATATATGCCCGGTTCCTGGCAGCATGCACTTCTTAGCTTCAACAATCTTTTCTAGTTTTGGTGGCAGATATGTTTATCAATCTATATCTATATCTGTATCTGTATCTGTATCAGTATCTGTATCTTTATCTATCTATCTATCTCTATCTCTATCTCGATCTCTATCTCTATATCTAATCTATCTACAGCTTCTTCAGCTATGATGTTAGACATAGATTCTGCATAAGGAGGTCAAAAATGTAGAAGTCACAAATGCCAAATAGACTTCCACCTGTTCTTATGAACTTATTGAAGTTGAGGTTTCCCTGGACCTCATGCCATTCCTCTCCCTGTCCATCCTCCTGAATTTTGTTTTCCTTGAAGAAGGAATCATGGTAAAACATCCAAAACCTGCAAGTCTTGCACTGGGAAAACAGGAAGTTAGATATTACAGAACTGTAACTTAATGGGACTTCAGAACCGCATTCTATACTCCATGTTGTCCTTTGCTATAGTGATGTCTGGTAATTTTTGGATAAAATAAGGAGTTTTGAGTTTATCACTTGAAGTAGGTATACAATATATACACTGTTATATTCACTCTATGGGTTGGTCCCCTTTGTTTACAAAACCATTGCAAAAAATTGAATTCGTTAACAGAATTTTTGCGTATACTTTCAGGAATATACATAAAGTCCCCTATCAAGGAATGTACAATAAGAAAGTGTAATACAGTGTTGGGGAATTAGGTCAGTGGTAGACCACTTGCCTAGCAAGCTCAAGGCCCTGGTTTCAGTCCCCAGCTCCAAAAAAAAAAAAAAAAAAAAAAAAGAAAGAAAATGTAATACAATATTCACCCAATTAAATGTCTGTATGGAAAATACTGGCCATTGGGAAACAGAGAAAACCTAAAAAATTGAACTTTATGTAACAGGAATGGACCTGGGAATACAATTATTATCCAGATGAATCTCCTCCACTCCATGTTCCTAGATCTTTTCTACCAATTGCAATCCCCTGACTAACTTTCTCAATTCAGAGCAGGCAACCACTAATGAAGCACAAAGAGGTCTCTAATTTTAGAGAGATGTAGTAAGGAAAGGTTTCCACAGTGTCACAGGAGACTATCCTGGAAAGAGCACCGCCAAATCTGGTCAATATAAAGATAGCTTTTTAACAGGTAAGTCATGGCAGTTCTCAGTGACATTATCATTTGTCCTTCCCTGAAAAAATCTCTTGTATCCTGGAGAGCCCTAGTTTATTCTGTGATGTCACAAGTGTTGTCCTGTATGCATCTCCCTCTCTGATATTCCTTCAGTACCTCTAGGGTTTACTAATTTTCCTATAATTCAGAGTAAACAGTTTTTGGGAAGGGGAACAAAGACTATGAAGAGATCAGAGATGGGGGAAAGGAAGCTGGCCTTCTGTCTTTGTATATAAAAAAGGAAGCAATACCTGGTCCATGGGAAATATACATGAGTCCTGGGTAGGAGCTGTTTGGGTTACCTGAAGAGATAGCCTGGATCTGAGCCTTCCACATATGCAAACCTGGAGCTGGGATTCTCTCAGAATTATCTGGACTTCCCTGCTTGGTTCCTGGAATCAGAGAGTTTATATCACTAATTTCTTTATCCCAAAATCCAAATGTTAGGAAGGGTGCTGTTTTCCTGAGAGCTCATCAATTTTATTCTTTTTTCCCAGTAGAAAAGCATCCTAAGGAAGAAGGGAAAGGTCATTATTCTATCCTCAGCTCAGTGTAAACTCCTCCAAGCTTTGGATTTCTACAGTGTGCATTTTGTGTCCGACACTCATATATGGGAGAGAAAGTGCTTCTAGTTGAGAATTCATGATCTCAGTCTTTCAACAAGTATTACTCTGTCTACCATACATTGACAGTGACTCTTTATATTTCTGAGTCAATAGGGGTGATTAGCAGCCAGTTTTCTTTAATTTCTTTCATTTTGAATATTTTTTTTTGCTTTTAATTCCATACTTCTGTATTACCTTTTCCAGTTTCCTGTCCATAAGATCTCTAAGTAGTCCCCATCCAATTCGTCTAAAACAACCCTTACTGCCCCTTGACATTCCCATAAACTGGGAGCTAAACCTAGTGATGAAACCAAAGGGCTTCTCCTTCTTTTGGTGCCCAAAAAGGCCATCCTCTGCTACATATTCAGTTTGAACCTTAGGTCTGTCCATATACATTCTTTGAATATTGGTTTAGTATCTGAAATATCTGGTTCCTTGGCATTGTTCTTCTTATGGTTTTAATGCCCCTTCAGCTCTTGTAATCGTTTCTCAAAATCTACTAGCAAGAGGTCCGTTCTCAGTTCACTGGTTTGCCACTAGCTTTCATTTCTCTATTGGACCAGCTTTCGTTGTGTCTCTCAGGAAAGATCTATATCCTGCTCCCGGAGGCATGCAATTCTTAGCTTCAACAGTATATACATATATATATATATATATATATATATATATATATATATATATATATATATATATATATATATATATATATATATGTGGCTCATACAAACCATGAGATTAGGTGGAATTTTAACATGGATACTTTGGAACTACCTCAATTATTTAGAATTTACAAATAAAAATACCAAATTGACTTCCTTCTGTTCTTATGAAACTAGTAATGTTGAGGTTTTCCTTGACCTCAAGCCATTGCTCTCCCTGCCCAATCTCCTGACTCTTATGTTTTATCTGAAAAAAGAACCATGTAAAACATCCAAAACCCTCAAGCCTGACCCTGGGAACACACGAAGGTATATATTAGCTATCTGACATCTAAAGGTATTACAGAATCTCTTTCTCTTGTCCATGTTGTACTTTGCTTTACTGATATCTGATAATTTTTGGATAAAAAAAAAGATTTGGCAGTTTATCGTTTGAAGTAACTACATAGTATTTACCCTGTTATATTCACTCTTTGCCTTGGCCTCCATTTTTCTCAAATTCATTACAAAAATATTGAATTGGAAAACAGAATTTTTGAGTACACATTCAGGACATATATATATATATATATATATAATGTGCCCTTTCAAGGAATGTACAGTAAGAAAATGAAATACAATGTTCACTCAATAATAGGGCTGTACGGAAAATCCTGGCCTTTGGGAAACAAAGAAAAGCTAGGAAATTTAACTGAAGGTCACAGGAATGGACTTTGGATTAGAATTATTTTTCAGAATAATCTCCTCCCTTCCATGATCCTAGATATGTTCTACCCATGACAAGCCCCTGACTAAGTTTCCCCATTCAAAGCATGTAAACACTAGTGAAGCTAAGAGAAGTCTCTAGTTTTAGAGAGATGAATACATAAAGGTTTCCTCTGTTTCGCTGGAAACCCTCCTTGAAGGGGCACTCTCAAATCTGGCCATTATAGTTCAGCAGGCAGGCTAAGGCAGTTCTCATTGACATCACCATTTGGCCCTCCCTGAAAAATCTCTTGTACCCTGGTGTGCACTAGCTTCTTCTGTGATGTCACAAGTGTTGTCATCACAGCACGGCCTAAGGGTTATTCCTTCTGTAAATCTAGGTTTACTAATTAGACTCTCATTCAATGTAAACAGTCATTTAGGAGGTAGAACAAAAAGGCTGAGGAGACCAGAGATGGGGAAAAGGCAGATGGCCTTCTGTTTTCATTAAAAAATAAAAATAAAAAAAGAAGAAGAAATATGCCATCACTGGGAACGTTCAGAGAGTCCGGGGTAGGGGCTAAGTGTGTTCGCTGAAGAGAAGCCTTGGTCTTAGTCTTCCACGTTTCAGAATCAGGAGCTGGGAGCCTCTGAGAAGAATCTGGACTTCCCTGTTGTTATGATACCTGGAAGTCAGAGAGTTTATAACATTCATTTATTTATTCCAAAAGCTAGGTGTTGGGAATCATACAGTTGTTTTCCTGAGAGCTCATGCCTTTATTCTTTTTGCCCAAAAGAAAAAGGTCCTAAGGAAGGAGGTAAAGACAAGTATTCTGTCCTCAGCTCAGAGGAATCTCCCACATGCTTTCCATTCCTATAATGCAGTTTGTGTCTGACACTGATATCGTGCTTCTAGTTGACACTTCATGATATCAGCCTTTCCACTAGTATTACTCTGACTCCCATTCTCTGAAGGTGACCCTTTAGATTTCTGAGACCATTGGTGACATTAGCCTGCAGTTTTCCTATCTTTTATTTCTTTCATTTTTCTTTATTTTTTCTAAATTCTATTGCTTTATTAAATGAATATTTCTATATTTACATTTCATATTTTTTTCTTTCCCAGTTTCCTGCCTGTAAGACCCGTTACCTGTCCCCCTACCCTTCTTGTATAACCTCCCTTACAGCACCTTGACATTCCCTTGAAAGGGGAGTCAAACCTAGTTTGGACAAAGGGCTTCTACTTCCATTGGTGCCCAACATGGCCATCTTCTGCTACATATGCATTTGGAGTCACTGGTCTATCCATGTACAGTCTTCAAATATTTGTTTAGTACCAGAAAGCTCTGGTTTGTTGAAACAGTTCTTATTGAGTTGAAAGCCCCTTCATCTTTGGTTATCCTTTCACAAAATCTACCAATGTGTCGTCAGTTTACAGTTCACTGGTTTGCAACTAGGATTCACTTCTGTATTTGACATGGTCTAGCAGTGTCTCTCTGGTTCTATATCCGGTTCCCGGCAGAGTGCGATTCCTAGTTTCATTAATCTTACCTAGTTTTGGTGTCTGATTTTATATATATATATATATATATATATATATATATACACACACACACACACACACACACACACACACACACACACACACACAAACACACACATACTTTTGTTGGCTCCAAGAGGTATGATGTTAGGTGGAACTTTAACATGGATTCTCGGAAACTAGTTCAAGATTGTAGAATCCACAAATGACAATACCAAATAGACTCTCTCCTGTTCTTATGAACCTATTGAGTTGAGCTTTTTTTTTTGTTTGTTTTTTTGTTTTTTTTTTTTTTGTTTTTTTTGGATCTGAGGACGGAACCCCGGGCCTTGCGCTTCCTAGGTAAGCGCTCTACCACTGAACTAAATCCCCAGCCCCTGAAGTTGAGTTTTTTTTTTCTTTTTTTTTTAATTTATTTAATACTTAATAATAATTCTTTGGTTTCCAGGCAAACATCCCGGAAACCTCTCCAGGTAAATTAAGAGACTTAGAAAAGAAATAGCATTTTAATAGAAGTGCACATGTCAAACAAGATACAATAAAATCCCGAAACTGTACTAAGATGGTTACTATGCATTCCTATGTCCTAAGGTTTCATCAACATGGTATATAAAGAGAAGGTATATATCAGAAAAACAAATTCATGTTTTTTTTTTATTTGTAACATTTTTTGAATTTTTTTTTAAATTTATTTAATACGTAATAATAATTCTTTGGTTTCCGGGTAAACATCCCCCTCCCCTTCCTTATGGGTGTTCCCCTCCCAACCCTCCCACCATTGCCGCCCTCCCCCCAACAGTCTAATTCACTGGGGGTTCAGTCTTAGCAGGACCCAGGGCTTCCCCTTCCACTGGTGCTCTTACTAGGATATTCATTGCTACCTATGGGGTCAGAGTCCAGGGTCAGTCCATGTATAGTCTTTGGGTAGTGGCTTAGTCCCTGGAAGCTCTGGTTGCTTTGCATTTTTGTACATATAGGGTCACAAGCCCCTTCAAGCTCTTCCAGTTGTTTCTCTGATTCCTTCAATGGGGGTCCTATTCTCAGTTCAGTGGTTTGCTGCTGGCATTCGCCTCTGTATTTGCTGTATTCTGGCTGTGTCTCTCAGGAGCGATCTACATCCGGCTCCTGTCGGCCTGCACTTCTTTGCTTCATCCATCTTGTCTAATTGGGTGGCTGTATATGAATGGGCCACATATGGGGCAGGCTCCGAATGGGTGTTCCTTCAGTCTCTGTTTTAATCTTTGCCTCTCTCTTCCCTGCCAAGGGTATTCTTGTTCCCCTTTTAGAGAAGGAGTGAAGCATTCACATTTTGAACATCCGTCTTGAGTTTCATTTGTTCTAGGCATCTAGGGTAATTCAAGCATTTGGGCTAATAGCCACTTATCAGTGAGTGCATACCATGTATGTCTTCCTGTGTTTGGGTTAGCTCACTCAGGATGATATTTTCCAGTTCCAACCATTTGCCTACGAATTTCATAAAACCGTTTTTTTGATAGCTGAGTAATATTCCATTGTGTAGATGTACCACATTTTCTGTATCCATTCCTCTGTTGAAGGGCATCTGGGTTCTTTCCATTTACTGGCTATTATAAATAAGGCTCCGATGAACATAGTGGAGCACGTGTCTTTTTTATATGTTGGGGCATCTTTTGGGTATATGCCCAAGAGAGGTATAGCTGGATCCTCAGGTAGTTCAATATCCAATGTTCTGAGGAACCTCCAGACTGATTTCCAGAATGGTTTTACCAGTCTGCAATCCCACCAACAATGGAGGAGTGTTCCTCTTTCTCTGCATCCTCGCCAGCGTCTGCTGTCACCTGAGTTTTTGATCTTAGCCATTCTCACTGGTGTGAGGGGAAATCTCAGGGTTGTTTTGATTTGCATTTCCCTTATGAGTAAAGATGTTGAACATTTCTTTAGTTGTTTCTCAGCCATTCGGCATTCCTCAGCTGTGAATTCTTTGTTTAGCTATGAACCACATTTTTTTTTATTAATTTGAGTATTTCTTATATACAGTTCAAGTGTTATTCCCTTTCCCGGTTTCCGGGCAAACATGTCCCTCCCGCCTCCCCTTCCTTATGGGTGTCCCCCTCCCAACCCTCCCCCCATTGCCGCCCTCTATAGTCTAGTTCACCGGGAGTTCAGTCTTAGCAGGACCCAGGTCTTCCCCTTCCACTGGTGTTCTTACTAGGAAATTCATTGCTACCTATCGGGTCAGAGTACAGGGTCAGTCCATGTATAGTCTTTAGGTAGTGGCTTAGTCCCTGGAAGCTCTGGTTGCTTGACATTGTTGTAATTTTGGGGTCTCGAGCCCCTTCAAGCTCTTACAGTTCTTTCTCTGATTCCTTCAACGGGGTACCTACTCTCAGTTCAGTGGTTTGCTGCTGGCATTCGCCTCTGTATTTGCTGTATTCTGGCTGTGTCTCTCAGGAGCGATCTACATCCGGCTCTTGTCGGTCTGCACTCCTTTGCTTCATCCATCTTGTCTAATAGGGTGGCTGTATATGTATGGGCCACATGTGGGGAAGGCTCTGAATGGGTGTTCCTTCAGTCTCTGTTTTAATCTTTGCCTCTCCCTTCCCTGCCAAGGGTATTCTTTTTCCTCATTTAAAGAAGGAGTGAAGCATTCACATTTTGATCATCCGTCTTGAGTTTCGTTTGTTCTAGGCATCTAGGGTAATTCAAGCATTTGGGCTAAAAGCCACTTATCAATGAGTGCATACCATGTATGTCTTTCTGTGATTGGGTTAGCTCACTCAGGATGATATTTTCCAGTTCCAACCATTTGCCTACGGATTTGATAAAGCCGTTTTTTTTTGATAGCTGAGTAATATTCCATTGTGTAGATGTACCACATTTTCTGTATCCATTCCTCTGTTGAAGGGCATCTGGGTTCTTTCCATTTTCTGGCTATTATAAATAAGGCTGCGATGAACATAGTGGAGCATGTGTCTCTTTTATATGTTGAGGCATCTTTTGTGTATATGCCCAAGAGAGGTATAGCTGGATCCTCAGGCAGTTCAATATCCAATTTTCTGAGGAACCTCCAGACTGATTTCCAGAATGGTTTTACCAGTCTGAAATCCCACCAACAATGGAGGAGTGTTCCTCTTTCTCCACATCCTTGCCACCATCTGCTGTCACCTGAGTTTTTGATCTTAGCCATTCTCACTGGTGTGAGTTGAAATCTCAGGGTTGTTTTGATTTGCATTTCCCTTATGACTAAAGATGTTGAACATTTCTTTAATTGTTTCTCAGCCATTCAGAATTCCTCAGCTGTGAATTCTTTGTTTAGCTCTGAACCCCATTTTTTTTGGTTCTTTTTTTCGGAGCTGGGGACCGAACCCAGGGCGTTGCGCTTCCTAGGTAAGCGCTCTACCACTGAGCTAAATCCCCAGCCCCTGAACCCCATTTTCTAATAGGGTTATTTGTTTCCCTGCAGTCTAACTTCTTGAGTTCTTTGTATATTTTGGATATAAGGCCTCTATCTGTTGTAGGATTGGTAAAGATCTTTTCCCAATCTGTTGGTTGCCGTTTTGTCCTAACCACAGTGTCCTTTGCCTTACAGAAGCTTTGCAGTTTTATGAGATCCCATTTGTCGATTCTTGATCTTAGAGCATAAGCCATTGGTGTTTTGTTCAGGAAATTTTTCCAGTGCCCATGTGTTCCAGATGCTTCCCTAGTTTTTCTTCTATTAGTTTGAGTGTGTCTGGTTTGATGTGGAGGTCCTTGATCCACTTGGACTTAAGCTTTGTACAGGGTGATAAGCATGGATCGATCTGCATTCTTCTACATGTTGCCCTCTAGTTGAACCAGCACCATTTGCTGAAAATGCTATCTTTATTCCATTGGATGGTTTTGGCTCCTTTGTCAAAAATCATGTGACCATAGGTGTATGGGTTCATTTCTGGGTCTTCAATTCTATTCTATTGGTCTATCTGTCTGTCTCTGTACCAATACCATGCAGTTTTTATCACTATTGCTCTGTAATACTGCTTGAGTTCAGGGATAGTGATTCCCCCTGAAGTCCTTTTATTGTTGAGGATAGCTTTAGCTATCCTGGGTTTTTTGTTATTCCAGATGAATTTGCAAATTGTTCTGTCTAACTCTTTGAAGAATTGGATTGGTATTTTGATGGGGATTGCATTGAATCTGTAGATTGCTTTTGGTAAAATGGCCATTTTTACTATATTAATCCTGCCAATCCATGAGCATGGGAGATCTTTCCATCTTCTGAGGTCTTCTTCAATTTCTTTCCTCAGTATTTTGAAGTTCTTATTGTACAGATCTTTTACTTGCTTGGTTAAAGTCACACCGAGGTACTTTATATTATTTGGGTCTATTATGAAGGGTGTCGTTTCTCTTATTTCTTTCTCGGCTTGTTTCTCTTTTGTATAGAGGAAGGCAACTGATTTATTTGAATTAATTTTATACCCAGCCACTTTGCTGAAGTTGTTTATCAGCTTTAGTAGTCCTCTTGTGGAACTTTTGGGATCACTTAAATATACTATCATGTCATCTGCAAATAGTGATATTTTGACTTCTTCTTTTCCGATCTGTATCCCCTTGATCTCCTTTTGTTGTCTGATTGCTCTGGCTAGAACTTCAAGAAGTATATTGAATAAGTAGGGAGAGAGTGGGCAGCCTTATCTAGGCCCTGATTTTAGTGGGATTGCTTCAATTTTCTCTCCATTTAGTTTAATGTTAGCAACTAGTTTGCTGTATATGGCTTTTACTATGTTTAGGTATGGGCCATGAATTCCTATTCTTTCCAGGACTTTTATCATGAAGGGGTGTTGAATTTTGTCAAATGCTTTCTCAACATCTAATGAAATGATCATGTGGTTCTGTTCTTTCAGTTTGTTTATATAATGGATCACGTTGATGGTTTTCCTTATATTAAACCATCCCTGCATGCCTGGGATGAAGCCTACTTGATCATGGTGGATGATTGTTTTGATGTGCTATTGGATTCGGTTTGCCAGAATTTTAATGAGTATTTTTGCGTCGATATTCATAAGGGAAATTGGTCTGAAGTTCTCTTTCTTTGTTGTGTCTTTGTGTGGTTTAGTTATAAGTGTAATTGTGGCTTCGTAGAAGGAATTCGGTAGGGCTCCATCTGTTTCAATTTTGTGGAATAGTTTGGATAATATTGGTATAAGTCTTCTATGAAGGTTTGATAGAATTCTGCACTAAACCCGTTTGGACCTGGGCCCTTTTTGGTTGGGAGACCTTTAATGACTGCTTCTATTTCCTTAGGAGTTATGGGGTTGTTTAACTGGTTTATCTGTTCCTGATTTAACTTCGATACCTGGTATCTGTGTAGGAAATTGTCCATTTCCTGAAGATTTTCAAGTTTTGGCGAATATAGGTTTTTATAGTAAGATCTGATGATTTTTTGAATTTCCTCTGAATCTGTTGTTATGTCTCCCTTTTCATTTCTGATGTTGTTAATTTGGACGCACTCTCTGTGTCCTCTCATTAGTCTGGCTAAAGGTTTATCTATCTTGTTGATTTTCTCAAAGAACCAACTTTTGGTTCTGTTGATTCTTTCTATGGTCCTTTTTGTTTCTACTTGGTTGATTTCAGCTCTGAGTTTGATTATTACCTGCCTTCTACTCCTCCTGGGTGTATTTGCTTCTTTTTGTTCTAGAGCTTTTAGGTGTGCTGTCAAGCTGCTGACATATGCTCTTTCCTCTTTCTTTCTGCAGGCACTCAGCGCTATGAGTTTTCCTCTTAGCACAGCTTTCATTGTGTCCCATAAGTTTGGGTATGTTGTATCTTCATTTTCATTAAATTCTAAAAAGTTTTTAATTTCTTTCTTTATTTCTTCCTTGACCAGGTTATCATTGAGTAGAGCATTATTCAATTTCCACGTATATGTGGGCATTCTTCCCTTATTGTTATTGAAGACCAGTTTTAGGCCGTGGTGGTCCGATAGCACACACGGGTTTATTTCTATCTTTCTGTACCTGTTGAGGCCCGTTTTTTGACCAATTATATGGTCAATTTTGGAGAAAGTACCATGAGGAGCTGAGAAGAAGGTATATCCTTTTGCTTTAGGATAAAATGTTCTATAAATATCCGTTAAGTACATTTGGCTCATGACTTCTCTTAGTCTGTCGACATCACTGTTTAATTTCTGTTTCCATGATCTGTCCATTGATGAGAGTGGGGTGTTGAAATCTCCCACTATTATTGTGTGAGGTGCAATGTGTGTTTTGAGCTTTAGTAAGGTTTCTTTTACGTATGTAGGTGCCCTTGTATTTGGGGCATAGATATTTAGGATTGAGAGTTCATCTTGGTGGATTTTTCCTTTGATGAATATGAAGTGTCCTTCCTTATCTTTTTTGATGACTTTTAGTTGGAAATTGATTTTATTTGATATTAGAATGGCTACTCCAGCTTGCTTCTTCTGACCATTTGCTTGGAAATTTGTTTTCCAGCCTTTCACTCTGAGGTAGTGTCTGTCTTTGTCTCTGAGGTGTGTTTCCTGTAGGCAGCAGAATGCAGCGTCCTCGTTGCGTATCCAGTTTGTTAATCTATGTCTTTTTATTGGGGAGTTGAGGCCATTGATATTGAGAGATATTAAGGAATAGTGATTATTGCTTCCCGTTATATTCATATTTGGGTGTGAGGTTATGTTTGTGTGCTTTCATTCTCTTTGTTTTGTTGCCAAGACAATTAGTTTTTTGCTTCTTCTAGGGTATAGCTTGCCTCCTTATGTTGGGCTTTACCATTTATTATCCTTTGTAGTGCTGGATTTGTGGAAAGATATTGTGTAAATTTGGTTTTGTCATGGAATATCTTGTTTTCTCCATCAATGTTAATTGAGAGTTTTGCTGGATACAGTAACCTGGGCTGGCATTTGTGTTCTCATAAGTCTGTATGACATCAGTCCAGGATCTTATGGCCTTCATAGTTTCTGGCGAGAAGTCTGGTGTGATTCTGATAGGTCTCCCTTTATATGTTACTTGACCTTTTTCCCTTCCTTCTTTTAATATTCTTTCTTTTTTTTGTGCGTTTGGTGTTTTGACAATTATGTGACGGGAGGTGTTCCTTTTCTGGTCCAATCTATTTGGAGTTCTGTAGGCTTCTTGTATGTCTATGGGTATCTCTATTTTTAGGTTAGGGAAGTTTTCTTCTATGATTTTGTTGAAGATATTTACTGGTCCTTTGAGCTGGGAGTCTTCACTCTCTTCTATACCTATTATCCTTAGGTTTGATCTTCTCATTGAGTCCTGTATTTCCTGTATGTTTTGGACCAGTAGCTTTTTCCGCTTTACATTATCTTTGACAGTTGAATCAATGATTTCTATGGAATCTTCTGCTCCTGAGATTCTCTCTTCCATCTCTTGTATTCTGTTGTTGAAGCTTGTAACTACAGCTCCTTGTCTCTTCTTTTGTTTTTCTATATCCAGGGTTGTTTCCATGTGTTCTTTCTTAATTGCTTCTATTTCCATTTTTAATTCCTTCAACTGTTTGATTGTGTTTTCCTGGAATTCTTTCAGGGATTTTTGTGTCTCCTCTCTATGGGCTTCTACTTGTTTATTTATGTTTTCCTGGAATTCTTTCAGGGATTTTTGCGATTCTTTCAGGCATTTTTGCGATTCCTCTTTGTAGGCTTCTACTTGTTCTCTAAGGGTGTTCTTCATGTCTTTCATGAAGTCCTCCAGCATCATGATCAAAAATGATTTTGAAACTAGATCTTGCTTTTCAGGTGTGTTTGGATATTCCATGTTTGTTTTGATGGGAGAATTGGGCTCCGATGGTGCCATGTAGTCTTGGTTTCTGTTGCTTGGGTTCCTGCGCTTGCTTCTCGCCATCAGATCATCTCTAGTGTTACTTTGTTCTGCTATTTCTGACAGTGGCTAGACTGTCCTATAAGCCTGTGTGTCAGGAGTGCTGTAGACCTGTTTTCCTCTCTTTCAGTCAGTTATGGTTAAAGAGTGTTCTGCTTTCCGGCTTGTAGTTTTTCCTCTCTACAGGTCTTCAGCTGTTACTGTGGGCCTGTGTCTTGAGTTCACCAGGCAGCTTTCTTGCAGCAGAAAAGTTGGTCTTACCTGTGGTCCCGAGGCTCAAGTTCACTCGTGGGGTGCTGCTCACGGGCTCTCTGCAGCGGCAGCAACCAGGAACACTTGTGCCGCCGTTTCTGGGAGCTTCAGTGCACCAGGGTTCCAGATGGTCTTTGGCTTTTTCCTCTGTTGTCCGAGATGTGTGTGCAGAGAGCAGTCTCTTCTGATTTCCCAGGCTTGTCTGCCTCTCTGAAGGTTTAGATCTCCCTCCCACGGGATTTGGGTGCAGAGAACTGTTTATCCAGTCTGTTTCCTTCAGGTTCTGGTGGTGTCTCAGGCAGGGGTCCTACCGCTCCTGGGCCCTCCCCCACGAGAGCCCAGAGGCCTTATACTGTTTCCTCTTGGGCCAGGGTAGTGGGCAGGGGTGAGCAGTGTTGGTGGTCTCTTCCGCTCTGCAGCCTCAGGAGTGCCCACCTGACCAGGCGGTTGGGTCCTATCTTTTTTCCTGAAGTTGAGTTTTAACTAGACCTCAAGCCATTCCTCTCCCTGCCCATTCTCATGAATGTTATGTTTGACCTGAAGAAAGGATCAAGGAAATATATCCAAAACCCTCAAGTGTGTCTCTGGGAACTCAGGAATTTAGATATTACATTACTGATATCTAATGGGACTCCAGAACCACAGTCTATAGTCCATGCTGTCCTTTGTTTTACTGATATCTGGAATTTTTGGAAAATATAAGAATTTGGGAGTTTATCATTTGAAGTAGGTACACAATATTTAAACTGTTGTATCCATTATAGCTGGGCCCCCTTTGTTGCCAAAATCATTGCATAAAACTGAATTGGAAAATAACATTTTTAGTACACATACAGGAATATATAAAAATCCCCTATCATAGAATGTACAATAAGAAAATGTAATACAATATTCAGTGAATTAAAGTTGTGTGGTGCAAATACTGGCATTTGGGAAATAGAGAAAACCTAGGAAATAGCACGGTATGTCACAGGAATGGAACTGGGAATAAACTTATTATTCTTAAGAATATCCTCCACTTTATGTACCTAGATCATTTCTACCTCTGCCAAGCCTCTGAATAACTTCTTCCATTCAGAGCATGTAGCCAATAATGAACAAAGAGAAGTCTCTAGCTTTAGAGAGATGTAGTACATAAAGGTTTCCACTGTGTCACATGATACACTCCTGGAAAAGGCACCCTCAAATCTGGTCAATGTAAGGAAAGCTGTTTAGCAGTTAGGCCATGGAATTCTCAGAGACACCATCATTAGGCCTGCCCTGAAAAATCTCTTCTATCCTGGAGAGTCCGAAGTTCTTCGGTGATGACACAAGTTTTGGCACGACAGCAACTCACAGATATTCCTTCAGTACCTCTAGGGTTTACTATTTGGCTAATAATTCAGAATAAACAACAATTTGGGAGGGAGATCAGGGAGGATGAAGAGATTAGAGATGGGGAGATGGAAGTTGGCTTTCTCTCTTGGTATAAAAAAAAATTCTTCGTCCATGGGAAATTTCAGTGAGTCCAGGGTATTAGTTAAGTGTGTTCTGAAGAGATAGCCTTGATCTGAGCTTTCCACATATGGGAATCAGGAGTAGGGTGCCTCTCAAAAGCATCTGTTCTTCCCTTTTTTTTATGGTTCCTGGAAGTCAGAGAGTTTATATCATTAACAGCTTTATCCCAAAAGTCAGGTTATTTGATGGGCACCGTTGTTCCGTAGAGCTCATGGCTTTTATTTGTTTTGCCCAGAAGAAAAAGGTCCTGAAGAAGAAGGGAGGAAAGAAAAGTATTTTGTCCTCAGCTCAGAGGAAATTCCTCATTGATTTGGATTCCTATAGTGCAGTTTATCTCTGACACTGATATTTGGGAGAGAGAAGTGCTTTTACTTGATATTTCATCATCTCAGTCTTTCCACTAGTATTACTCTATCATTGCCTGACAGTGACCCTTTAGATTTCTGAGTCAATAGGTTGATTAGCTTGCAGTTTTCTTCTCTTTTTCTTCTTTTTTTTATTTTTTTAGACAATTTCATTGCTCTTTTAAATTATTGATTATATATTTATTTCAAATGCTATTTTCTTTCCCAGTTTCCTGCCATAAGTTCCCTACCCAGAACCCTCCCATTTTCTATAACCCCATTTACTGCCCTTGACATTCTCTTGAACTAATAGTCAAAGCTAGATTGGACCAAGGGCTTCTCCTTCCATTGGTGCCAAACAAGGCAATCCTCTGCTACATATGAAGTTTAGACATAAGTATATCAATGTACAGTCTTTGACAATTGGTTTAGTAACAGAAATCTCTGCTTCATTTGCATTATTTTTCTTATGGTTTTGAAAGTCTTTCAGCTCTTGTAATCCTTTCTTAAAATCTACCAAAAGGGGTGGGTTTAAAGTTCACTTGTCTACCACTACCATTCACTTCTTCATTTGACAAGCTCTAGCCGTGTCTCTCAGGAAAGAATTATATCTTGTTACTCTCAGTGACACTTCTCTGCATTATCTAGATTTGGTGGCTGAATATATATATACTTTTGCTGTCTCCTACAACTATGAGCTTTGGTGGAATTTTAATTTGGATTCTGGGAAACTAGATCAAAGATTTGGAATCGACAAAGAACAATGCCAAATATAAACCCTCATGGTATTATGAAACCAATGAGGTAATGATGTTGAGGATTCAATGAACCTCACCGATTCCTCTGCATGCCCATCCTACTGAATCTTATGTTTGGCCTAAAGAAAGAATCATGGTTAAATATCCAAAAGCCTCAATTCTGCCCTTGGGAACACAGGAGGTAGATATTAGAGAACTGATATCTAGTATGGATACAGATCCACATTCTATAATCCATGTTTTCCTTTTCTTTACTGATGTCCGGTAAATTTTTGATAAAATAGGATTATGGAGTTTATCTTTTCAAGTAGTACACAATATATACACTGGTATATTCACGCTATGGCTGGGGCCTCTTCGTTTCCTACGTCATTGAAAAATTGAATTAGAAAACAGAATTTTTGAGTACACTCAGGAATATATATATATAGCAAGGAATGTACAGTGAAAAAATGTAGTAATATATTAACCCAATTAAAGATCTGTAAGGAAAATACTGGCCTTTTGGAAACAGAGATAACGTAGAAAATTGAACGGTATGTCACAGGAATCAACCTGGGAAAAAATTATTATCCAGAAGAATCTCCTCCACACATATTTTCTACCCATGTCAAGCCACTGACTTTCTACATTCAGAGCATGTTACCAATAATGAAGCAAAGAGAAGTCTCTAGCTTTAGAGAGATGTAATATGTAAAGGTTTCCTCTGTGTCCCAGGAGACATCCTGTAAAGGGGACCCTCAAATCTCTTCAATGTAAATAAAGCTGTTTAGAAGGTAGGCCATTTCAGTTCTCAGTGGCATCACCATTAGACCCTCCCTGAAAAATCTCTTGTACCCTGGAGAGCCCTAGTTTCTTCAGTGATGTCAAAAGTGTTGTTGTGTCCGCATGTGCCTCTTGGATATTCCTTCAGTACCAATAGTGTTTACTATTTGGCCACTAATTCAGAGTAAACAGCCATTTGGGAGGGAGAACACAGAGGATGACAATATCAGAGATGGATAGAAGGAAGCTTGAATTCTGTCTTGGTATAAAAAAAGGAAGAAAAATATGGTTCATGAGAAACTCAGTGGGTCCTGAATAGCCATTGAGTGGTTTCACTAAACAGATAGACTTGATCTGAGTGTTCCACATATGGAATTCAGGAGCAAGATGCCTCTCAGAAGCATCTGGACTTGCCTGCTTGTTATGGTTGCTGGAAGGCAGAGAGTTTATATCGTTCATTTCTTTATTCCAAGAGCCAGTTGTTGGGAAGGGGTCCATTGTTTTTCTGAGAGCTCATCACATTTATTTTTGTTACCCCATAGTAAAACATCCTAAGGAAGAAGAGAAAGACAAATTTTATATCCTCAGCTCAGTGTAAACTCCTCCATGCTTTGGATTCATAAAGTGCAGTTTGTGTCTGACACTGATATCTAGGAGAAAGAAGTGCTTCTAGTCGATGTTTGATCATCTTACTCTTTCCACTAGAATTACTCTGACTACCATTCCCTGACAGTGAATCATTAGATTCCAGAGTCAATGGGTGTGATTAGCAGGCAGTTCTCTTTTGTATTATTTCTTAATTTTTTTAACTTTTTTTTTTGCCTTTTTAGTTGGATATTTCTTTTTTTTTCTTTTCTTTTATTCAGAGATGGGGACCAAACCCAGGGCTTTGCACTTGCTAGGCAAGTACTCTACCACTGAGCAAATCTCCAACCCCTAATTGAATATTTATATATTTTCATTTCAAATGTTATGTTTATATTCAGTTTCATTTCCACAAGATCCCTAAGCAGTCCCCCTCCTATGCCTCTATAACCACACTTATTACCCCTTGACTTTCCCATTCACTAGGAGTCAAACCTATGGATGACCAAGGGCTTCTCCTTCCTTTGGTGCCCTACAAGTCCTTGCTCTGCTACATATGCAGATGAAGACATAAGTATGTCCATGTACAGTCTTTGAACATTGGTTTAGTACCAGGTTTGTTGGCATCTTTGTTCTTATTGAGTTGAAAGCCCCTTCAGCCCTTGTAATCCTTACTCAAAATCTACCAACAAGAGTTCCGTTTTCAGTTCACTGGTTTGCCACTGGCATTCACTTTTGTATTTGACATGCTCTATCTGAGTCTCTCAGGAAGGATCTATATCTGGTTCTTGGAAGAATGCACTTATTACGTTCATCTATCTTATCTAGATTTGTTACTCTCTCTCTCTCTCTCTCTCTATATATATATATATATATATATATATATATATATATATATATATACTGATATATACTGTATATATATTATTGGTGGCTTCTACAATTATGACATTAGGTGGAATATTACCATGGATACTGCACAATTAGCTCAAGAATGTAGAATGAACAAATGACAATGCCAAATAGACTCCCTCCTGTTCTTAAGAACCTATTAAATTTGAGGTATACCTGGACCTCACTCATTCCTCTCCCTTCCCATCCTCCTGAATCTTATGTTTGGCCTAAGAAAGAATCATGGTAAAACATCCAAAACCCTCAAGACTGGCCGAGGGAACACAGGAAGGTAGATATTAGAAACTGATATCTAATGGAACTACAATACTGTATTCTATAGTCTATGTTGTCCTTTGTGTTACTGATGTCTGGTAATTTTAGGAAAAAATACGGATTTGGGAGTTTATCTTTTGAAAAGAGTACACAATATTTACACTGTTATATTCACTCTAAAACTGACCCCCTTTGTTACCAAAATCATTGGAAAAAATTGAATTGAAAAGAGGAATATTTAAGTTCACATACGGGAAAAAATATATAGAGTCCTATATCAAGGAATGTACAATAGGAAAACGTAATACAATTTTCATTCAATTAAAGGTCTGCAATGAAAATCCTGGTCTTTGGGAAACAGAGAAAACCTAACAAATTGAATTGTATCTCACAGGAATATACCTGGAAATAGAAATATCCAGAAGAATCTCCTCCACCTTATGTTCCTAGAACTTTTCTACCTATGCCAAGCCCCTGACAAAGTTTTTCCATTCAGAGCATGTAACCACTAATGAAGCAAAAAGAAGTCTCTACCTTCAGAGAGTTGTAGTATGTATAGGTTTTCACTGTGTCACTGGAGACACTCCTGTAAAGGGCACCCTCGAATCTGGTTAATATAAGGGAAAGCTGTTCCCCAGGTAGGCTATGGCAGTTCTCAGTGACATCATCATTACACCTTCCCTGAAAAATGTCTTGTATCCTGGAGAGCCATTGCTTCGGCTGTGATGTCAAAAGTGTTGTTGTGTCTGCAATTGCCTCATTGATATTCTTTCAGTATCTCTAAGGTTTACTAATTTGCTTCCAATTCAGAGTAAACAGCCATTTGGGAAAGAGAACAAAGAGCATGATGATATCAGACATGGGGAGAAGGAAAGTGGCTTTCGGTCTTGGTATAAGAAAAGGAAGAAATATGTCGACAATGGGAAAGCTCAGTCATTCCTGGGTAGGAGTTGAGTGGGATCGCTGAAGAGATAGCCTCGTCAGAGCCTTCCACATATGTTAATCAGGAACAGGAACCTCTCAGAAGCATCTGTAATTCCCTGCTTGTTATGGTTCCTGGTAGTCAGAGGGTTTATATCATTATTTTCTTTCTTCCAAAAGCCTGGTTTTGAGAAGGGCACAGTTGTTTTACTGAGAGCTCATGGATTTTATTCCTTTTGGCTCATGTTTGTAAAGAATTTAGTTCTTGATAACTTGAGCCCTTCAGGTCTGTAGGAAGGCACATCACTTTTGTCACAGTGTTAGAGTCAGTTGCTCACCGTTACTATTAGTAATACTACTCGCTCGGGACAGCACACATGATAGTTTACCTTTGGCAAACACTTAGTTTCCAAACAACATCCTTAGTATTTTATCACTTACACAAACATGAAATCTTATTACTGTGTCTTCATATTCTTTGAATTTTATCACTATTCACTCCATCCATTATTACTATCTTTGTCTCAAGAGTTGTTTCTTGTTTATCGTACAACAGTGTGCATCTACCCTGAGCTTTTTCTAACCACAAGTCTGTGCAATGTGGTTTCCTTCTGTTCCCCTTTCTTCAAACCCTCCCCCTCCATAGTAAACAGTATGTTCAATGATGTTGCACCTTAATTGTTGGTTACTTCCTATCTTGTCTTTCTCCCCATGCTCATTCAGTTGAATCCATTACTCTTTGGACACATCTGTTGCTTAGGGATCTCTTTCCCAGGGTGTCAATTTGCCTTATTCTTTCCCTTCATTTAGATCTCTGTTTAATGCTGTATTCTCAGTGAGGCATTCAGTGAGCACACTACATTATATGGTCTCCTCTCTATTTTTCTATCCCTTTAGCCATATTAGTTTTCTTCAGATGCTTGTGACATGACAGTGCATCACATTCTCCTGTCTCTACTTGCCACTAATATGTAAGAAATAGTTGTACTTGGTCTCAAACACCTTTATTGCTGGACTTTTGTCTCTAATCACTAGAATACTACATGCAGCATAAGAGAAGTTTAACAATATTTGGAGAAGTCTGAATGGATTGAAGAGAAAACCAATTGAAATTAAGTGATGTACAGAACTTTATTATTTCTTGGATGCTTTTTCCTCAGAATTGCCTACTTTATATCACAAAGTTATAAACCTATTTGCAAGGCATTGCAGGAACTTTCCAATTGACTGTATGTTTTCATTGTATTATTAGAGTTTTGTAGCTAGAAAGACAGGTCAGCCATTACAACCAAAACTTCAAGGTCCTCCTTCCCACTAGTTGCTAAAAAGTATTATGCACACAAATCATACAATTTAATATTGCTGAGTTATGATAATTTTTAACCAGTTTCTGTGCATGTAGGGTAATTATAGTTTACGTGTCTAGGATACATGAAACGTCTACAGTACACACGACCAACCAGATTACCAAGCTGCCATGGAAAGAGCAGAACTCGGTCTGACTTTCAGTTCCAGGTCCACCATTTATGGGTTGTTTTGGTCCAATGGAAAATTCTTCTTTTCTACAGCAGTTTCCTATCTATTCAATGAACTCGGTACCTTAAATATACAGGATTATTATAAATTTATCTTTATTTGTTCATCTATAAGTAACTTAGAACCTGAAGTTTTTGTATTATCCATAAATGTAAATGTGACCCCTGCACAGTTAGAATATTAGAGGAACAAGGCAGGCATTGTTCCCTTTTGTTTTGAGTCTGGGTTTCTCTATTGTTTACCTCGGCTATGCCATTCAAGCTGGCCTATAGGTGTCTAATATTCTCCTATCTCCCCCTGCTATCCAGTGGATGGAGCACAAGGATTATAGATTCATGTTATAAAATCTTGATTTTTATGTGGATTTCTTGCATTCAAACTCAGATCCTCACACTTGCACCTTAAGCTCTCAGATCACTATGCTATTTCCCCAGTAAACCCGCAAGTCACCTTTATGTGACTTGAACACATAGGAACTGCCCTTGACCGCAATGAGTCTTTAGACAAAAAAAAAAGGGTTTGGGCGTACAGAGGAAGGAGAGGGTTATGTAGTTCAGTAGCAAAATGATTGCCTGTCTCAAATGGACTCCTGAGTTCAGTCCCCAGTACTGAAAAACTAGGAGAAGTCAATCCTTAAGAGTTAAATAAGTCAGGAAAAAAGCAGATTTCTTTCTTTTCATGTGAATTAAAGGAAAGGGAGATTTTGTTTTTTTTTTTATTTTTTAACTTATTTGACAAGCTAAGTTTTTAGTAAACATAGACTCTATTACTCTGAGTTTATTTTTAATGCATGCAGTTTATATATCTAACATTGTACATTACACTCTAACCTCAGAACCTTTTTTTGTTTGATTTTTGTGAGTATTGGTGAGGGGTAGGATAAACAGATAAGGCCAGCTGTCTGTCCTTATTTAACTCCCCTCAGGTACTGAGAAGATAGCACTCTTGAGAGTCAGAGAGAAACACAGAAGCGGTAAAGCAAGTACAAGCAAGATTCTTTTCATTTTGCATTCACATAAAAAATATGTGAAAAATTGCTATGGTCTCTCAAGGGAACATGACCTAGTGTTCAATAATTTTCAATAAAAAATCTCATATCCCAGAGTTTTAATTTCATAAAAATAATTTTTCTATACAAATTTTTGTTTTTCAGTTTTTCTTCTATTAACCTTTGCTCAATTTAAAATAATCAAATTATGCCAGATTTCACTTATGACTTAACAATTGCAGTAGACTTAAGTGTATAAAATAAGCACTTGTAAATTAATGGTAGGACTATTGATTGTTGAAATCCTTTTTGAGAATAATTGGTAGTATATGTAAAATGTTAAAAAAATTTAATTATATTGTTTTTTATAAATGTACAACCTAAGAGGCTACAATACAAAGAAATATTTTTGTGCCAATGTGCCTACAACAGTAGCAGCCTCGAAGCCTCTCACATAGCCATATATTTGGGGTGTACAGGAGTTGTGTTGCTCTGTATAGTGGCACATCTTGGCAGTAATACTGGAAGTGAAAGGTAGGCATAGCACTTCAGAGTGTTGCTAGACACTATTTACCAAAACGGAGGTAACCTATGTTTGTGGGCAGTAACCTATGAACCATCTCTAGGAATAGAGATAAGTGCATAGACCTACGTATAAGCACTCGAGAACATTAGTAACTGTACTATGTTTATGTCCCCAAACTGGAACAATACAAAGTTCTATCAACAATGTAATAGATGTTTTGTTTTGTTTTTTTTCCCAATGGGATGGTGTGGAGAAGAGAGAGGAATGAACTGAAGCCACATACAGGGACACAGATGAAAGTTTATAACTGAGGTTTATAGAACATGAAACTAACCATTTAAAAATAAACAAAAGAAGCCAAACTCCAAAAATACACTTATTTCATTTAGCTCACAAAAAGATTGACAATTCGTATTAGAAGACAGTGCTTACTTACCATGGCTGGAAAGGGATGTAAAGCGCAGGCACTGTTTTTTGATGAGTTTCAACAGTGATTTAGGACCCAAAACAACAAAAGAAAACATATCCACCAACTGGACTCAATGCAGCAAAGATTATAATGAAAAGATTTAGAATAGACTTCTGTTTGGGGCATTGTTTTTTTTTTTTTTTGAGTTCACAGGCATGTTCTGATTTGTAAATATTTTACATACAAGTCCAGAAGGCTCTGGAACCAGATTACTGAAATTAAATATTTGTGTCCTTAGATGACGTACTTGATTTAACTCTGTTTCTTCATTTAGCTCCTGTAAAATCATGTATGTTTTTACTGTGAAAATAAAATTATACACAGCAAGAAACATAAAACATCACTTAGCCCAAAAGATGCTAATGAATGTTAGTATCCTCTCACTAAGATTTTAAACTATGTGAGAGTTTAGAATAGAACAGTATGCAGCTTTTATTATATGGATCCATTATTCACAGAGGTGGTATTCTTATTCTTAGATAGAAACTCCATGAACTCAGCTTATTCCGTAATTACTTGAGTTTTTTTGCGGCCCTCTCACATCAGCCATCAGTCAAGACTGTCTACCAGAGACACAGTCACAACACATTCTCAATAGGGGTACCTCTTCCCAGGTCACTCTACGTTATGTCAAGTTGACCAGACAGAATTAGAAATTTTGGAATGTTGGAGCAAATCCGTGAGTGGCAAACAGTTAAAACAGTTAATCTTAAGATGGAATTTCAATGTCAACTTCAATATTTTATTACTTTCCCCCTTTGTAATTACTTCTTTTAGTGAAATGAAGTGTATAAAAGATGAACACTCTTTCTTTGTGTGTGTGTGTGTGTGTGTGTGTGTGTGTGTGTGTGTGTGTGTCAGATTCCTGTATACAGGTATACCCAGCATGTGTACATGAAAAAGCCCAAAAGAGGATAAAAGATGTCTTTCTTATCCCTGCTTTATTCCCTTAGGCCAGGTTGCTCACTGAACTTGAGGCTGATTATTTTGCTAGGCTGCTGGTTAGTGAACTTTCCCGGCATGACTGGCTTCATGATACAGCACTAAATTATAAGTATCTATGACAAAGCCTGTTTTTATATGGTGCAAACTCACTTTGTCATGCTTGCTTAAGCTGTTTTTTGATCTCAGAATTAACTATTTTACAAGAAGATGTCAATATAGTTACACAATCTACCTAAACATTTTATTGTCTTAGAAGGGAGCCCAGTCACAAATTTCTATTGCTCCAGCTGTCGACAACTACAGAACTTTTCTGTCTTTATGGATATACCTCCAGTAGATAGTCCATATGATTGAAGTCTTGTGGCATTTTCACTTAGTGTGTTCTCAATATTCATTTACGTTGTGGCATCAATCCGTACTACGTTCCACATATCACTTTTTGTTTATCCATTCGTCCATTCATAGACTCTTTGGGTCTTCTAAACTTAAAATTTTTCATTGTTTATATTATGATATTAGGACCTATGGGCATGTGCTTGCTATGGCTCACATGCATTGATCAGAAAACACTGTACGGGTGACGTAGGTGAGTTGTTTCCCTCCTATTGGGGCGAGAAATGGAACCCAAGTAGGTGTGCAGGCTTGGGGCATGTTTTACTTTATAGGAAAGCATCTTATTTTCTTCTATAGAGGTTATACCGCTTTCCATTACTACCAGTAATGTATGAGGGTGCTTTTACGTCCATCCAAGTGGATGTGAGGTATTGTCTTAGTTTTTAAGTTGCATTTTCCTAATAACTAATCATTTTAAGCATTTTTCTTTTAGACCAGTATGAGAACAGATGATATTTCTATTGACCAAGAGGAAACTGAGAACCAGAAATTCTAAATCAAATAATTTCTCCTACTAGGATTTGATATTTGATTTATATATTTGATTTCAAAGCAACACTTTTTCTATTATTTCTGTTATTTTTAAGTTACTAAATATTTTTTTTTAAAAAATGATTATATAAATTAAGGAAGTATAATTTGGTTGAGATGAAATGAAAGAGCACAGTAGGTGCTGGGAAAAAACCCACTTTTTAAAAGGTAAAATGCATTAGGACTGTCAGTGGGAGTAGTGTAGCATAGGTTTGGGAAAAGTAATTTGGAGAGTAGATGTCTTTAAGAGCTTTAATTTGCAGAGCTAAAGTGTTTGAATATCAGAATTGTAGGAAGTGGAGATCAATAGTGTTCCCGAGTGGTGTGAATGGGCATATAAGCAACATAGTACTTGAGAGCACCAGCTTCGTGCACAGTTATAAAAGTTGCAGCCAGGTGTGGAGGCAGAGGAAGATGGGTACCTTCAAGTACAAGGCCAGGCCAACCAAATGTTACATTTAGCTCAATAATCCAGAGCAAATTCCTCAACCTTTCTGTGCTCTTGTTTTCTCCATCAACATAGGCAAAATAATTTAAATTCATGAAGCTATTATAATGATTTAAACTATTTTACATGTAAATGTACCAAGAACAAAGTAAACTCTTAATGTTTTAAACATTCCATAGATGTCAACTATTATTATGTGACATTTGCCTTGTGTTTTGTATCTTTTCATTTTACAACAAATCTGTGCAGTAGAAGTAAATGTAATTAGTGTAATGACAGAGACAGCAAAGTAGAAGAGGTTGTATCATATAGAAAGCTCCCATTGACTAAACTAGTCTTATACTAGGCATGGCACATATTTAATGCCAGGATACAGAAGGCAGAGGAAAGATGATCCCTGTGTTTGAAGCCAGTCTGGTCTACATAGCATGCTGCAGGATTGTCATGACTGCATGTCTCAAACAAAAACAAAGTCTGGTCTTACTGTTCAGTGCCATTTAAACCTGCTGTTTTATACTTTAGAAAAAGAATGAAAATTAAAAAAAAACATATAGAACAATGGAATAACATGATTAAAAAAGTTTGATAGAAATTAATCTAATGGCACTCTGCAGCATAAAGAGGTAGAAGAAATATGCCTAGATGCATATTTGTTGACTATTAAGATTATCTATATACAGATTGTCTTTGTAGAAATATTTTGTCCTAGGTCTGTGACTTAGAGAATTATGAGAAAAGATATTTAAAGGGAACATGGTAGATAACTAACCAATATATTTCTTTCAGTTGTTTATAAACTTGAAATAGATAGAACTGTGTGGTCCTTGATAAGAATCTACTGTGGTAGCTATCTTCTGATTGAATTCCTTTTTCTACTGAGCATCAACACAAATGGTTGGAGACAAGCTGGAGTAAATCATTTCCTCACCTTTTAACTTAATTCAAGAAACAATTTGTCTCATCATCATCCCTTTGAGGTAGTACAGCACAGAGTCTTGTGAACATGTCCTCACTAAAAGAATAGCCAGCTCACTGGGAGTCTCCTGAGTGTTCTCCGCTCTCACAGAGCGTCTGACTTACTGGGACTCCATTGATGTACTCCACTCTGAGTGACTGAATGCAAGGGTGTTCATGAATAACCTGATCAGTGCTCAAGTCAACCTCCCACTAGAGGATTATTGAACTGTGCATCATTTTTTATATATTTGTTTATTAAAGGCTATTCTGTGTAATGATAATGAGGAACTTTCTCTCTTTTGTCTTCCCTATTTACAGATTGCTGAATTCCTGGTGATATTATGGTTCCTGAGTCTTCTGCTGTGCTTCTTTGCTCCAATTAGTATCATCCCAATATATGTGTATTCACTTGCCCTTTATGGGTTTATGCACTTCTTTCTTATCAACCCCCCCAAAAACTTTCTACTATAAATCCAGATTTTGGTTGTTTAAACTTCTGGTAAGTCTAGAAGGCATGCACAATATTTTGAGCATAGTACATCACCATTGCCTTCCTCAAATGCCTCACTGGACTGTTGGATTGCACAGCCTTAGAGGGAGGATTCACATTGGGACAAGGGAATAGTGCCCAGACTCAGGAGTAAGTGCATTTGTTGGATACCAGATATACTTGAACATTTATAACATGGAAATCAGATAGTGAATTGATTGTATATATTATAATTAATTAACCAGTGTGGTAAAATATAGCACTTTTTTTTCTTTCTAAAGAAAAGAGAGTCAGGTAGAGTGTTATTGTGTAATCCCTTACTTAGAATTTGAAGGTAGAAGGATCAGAAGTCCAAGGCTACTTTATACTGCATTTACCTCAGTATTCTCTTAGATTTCCTATAACTATAAATCCCTATGATGTGTTTATTTTTGTCTAAATCATATATGTGAGTGCCTACATATATGTATATGTATGGCTACCACATATGTGGTTGTTATTCATGAAAGCCTAATGAGTGTGTCTGATCCCTGAAGGTTGAGTTGTAGACTGTGGTGAACCAAGCATGGGTGATGGGAACTAAGCTCCTTCCTCCACAAAATCAGCAGTACATAACTATAGAGCCACCGATCTTGCATTTCTATAAACTTATTTCTAAATGACGGTTTTGGAAGATTCAGAAAGCTTACTGTGATGATGTTGCAATAGCAGGATGGTATAGATGCGTACTTTGTGAGCAGTGCCTCAGTGAGTCCTTTTTTTCTTTTTTGAATAGGAAGCCATCATTTCATGCATAATTACTTTCACTGATGAGTAGAATGATCCCTGTTGAATGGATGTGTATCTAGGTCTGAACTGTGTGATGATAAATTTAGACTGATTGGTTGAATAGGCTGGAGTGAGGTATAAAAAGGATTAACACACTAGTAAACGCCTTCTTTGAAGCAGTGATTTGTTGCTTTTGTAATATCATTACTAAAACAGAAGTGTTATAGTGTATAGGTCATTTAAAATCAGTTTGAATATTTACTCAAACTCCATTTATAAAATTATTCCCTAAAATGTGTGTCAGAGTATTAACTTAATGTTTTCACCATAGTTTTATTTATTGAAAATGTTTGTAAACTTTTGTCCTAAAATAAATATCTTATTTCCCTTTTTTTCTCCTTTATTTTTACTGAAAAATACTTGGTCTTAAAAATAAAGATTGCTCAACATTTATATTCATAGTTGTATCGGAATCTTTATAATTGACTTATGCTACCTTCTTTTCCCCCCCAAAAAAATTAAGAAATTTAAGTACTATATTTCTGTAAAGTTACTGTGTCAAATATAGTGCATTCTATTTATACTAAGGAAGTCTTTTGTCCTCTATCCTATCATTTTTTTGCCCCAACTAGGAATCCAATTAGATAGCACAAAGTCCCAGACTTTCCAATAGTAACATTACCTCATTCATCTAGTAAGCTAACTAAAGTTTTAAAATAGAGTCCTTAGTTATATCATTAGCGATCAATTTGTTATGTTTTGTTTATTTTTGTTGCTGCTGCTGCTGCTGTTGTTATTTTTCAAGGCACGTATTTCAGTGTGGCCATGTTTGTCTGAGACCAGGATCTACAGAACAGGCTAATCTTGAACTCACCCAGATCTGCTGCCTCTGACTCTAAAGGCATGTGCAATGACTGCCTGGGCACAGATCAGGTTTTACCAATTTTTTGTGTAAAATTGTGTGTGCATGGACATGAACTTAAGGGACCTGGAGAGTGTTCAGTGGTTATCAGCACAGGCTGAGGATCATGGAATCAAAATATATCTGCTCCAGAGACCAGTATCTCAAAACTTGTTATTATTGTTTCCATAGCTAATTCAAACCTTATCTGTTATAGATGATATTCAAGATTGATTCATATTATAAAGTCATGTATCTCTCTGAAGAGAAATGTTTATAGAATAAAGAGAAAGAACCAACCACATCTGAGGGCAGGCCTGCCATAGTTTCCCTGGTTGAATGTGTCTACTAAATAAAAAAAGGATACATCCAGAGAGCTAGGAATTTAAGCTCATTTTCAGAATTACTATAGTGTCAGAGGAATGCAATATTATCTATAAATTTTCTTCTGTATGATAAAGTAAAGGGAGACTAAGAGGATAAAGTTAAAAGCTATCTCTATCCATTCTCCTCCACACAGGTACCACTGGGTCCACTGCACAACAAACAGTATCTGGTTCTCCTCTGCAATGACAGGAATTTTTTTTTATAATTATAACAGGTTTAAAGAAAACCAGTCAAGGTGAATTTGTGTTAATGCGAATAACAAAGGACTAGCTTAGGAAATACTATGAGAAAGTTGACCGTGCTGTTACACACTATGATCCTGGCCTTACTGAGTAAAGGCAGGAGAATTTCAAGTTAGAGGCCAGCCTGGGGTACATAGTGCAGCCTGTCTCAACCTACTCCCCTTAAGAGAATTGTTATAAGAATTGAGCTATACCCATTTATAAACTCTAAGAGAATATATTGCATGAGTTAGTTGCTTAACAACACATTTATCATTATTTTCAGAATAGTGGTCAGAGGTGATTTTTGTGGAAATGTTAAGGCCAACACAGTCATTACCATTACATTAGTGAAATCAATATTATATAGTCTGTGGGTGCAGTCAAGTGGTAGAGTGCATGCCTCATATGCATAAGATCCTGGGCTTGAAACCCAATGCTCTAAGAGTGTCATTTAGGTTAGAGAATGCAACAGACCTCAGATGATCACACTCCCTGCCAGTTTTTCTCTCTCTGATTTTGTGAGACAGGGTTTTTCTGTGCAGCTGTTCTAGAACTCACATTGTAGACCAGGCTGGATAACAATTCAGAGATCTGCATGCCTCTTCTTCCCTCTTTTGGAATTAAAGGCATGAGCCACCACTGTCTGTCCCTTCCTGTCTTTTATAGGCAAAGAAGAGCTTTGTAGTCAGCCAAGTTTACCCTGTCCAACAAATGATTTGTAGTCCAACACCGGGTTACCTCTTGTGCTTACATCACTTATTTTTCTAACTCCGTAGCACAGGCTAGCCTCAAACTTGTTGCACTGCTGCCTCAGCCTTTTAAGTGAAGGCCTACAGGAACGAACCACTATGGCTAGCGTATTCTCTCTCCACTTGGTTTCTGCTTTCCCCAACAACAACCACACACTCATCCACTGTTTACCTTCCAATTTTGCATTCAACTCCTTCCTACTTTACTGGGTTACACACCCTTGTTGTCTTGGCTTAGTGTACGTGTGTTATTTATTGGTTTCCTTTTTAACAGCAGTCATTCTGAATGGTCAGCCTTGCAGTAGAGAACTGATTCTATGTATTCTCATTTTTTCCTTTCTTTTTCTCATTTTTGAGTATTTACTGCTGCCTTTCATAAGGTAGGCTTTGCCAATTTCTGGATGGCCGATCAGCTGAACAGCCTGTCAGTGATTCACATGGACCTGGAATATATGATCTGCTTTTACAATTTGAACTTAAATGGGATGAGAATAAGGGCCTGTTGCCAAATGATCCGCAAGATACAGTATGATTTTGTATTCACACTAGTGAATGCCAGCATAAACAAAGAACTGTTGGGAATGAAAACTTCGACAGTTAATGTCATGATGAAAACTCATCCAATAGCATTACACACAGAATTAAGTGTGCTTGGCACCCTGTTAGCAATCTTCTTATCTGAAATCATTTATTTGGCATTTAAGTTGTGTTAGGATTTTAGTCAACCTCTTGCCAAAACATTTACAACTTACATTTAAAGAATTCTGCAGTTATATCTCAACATTCATATGTGTTGGTAGCTGTATCACAACTGCTAGAGTGCCAGCAGCTAGTCCTCATAGAAATGCTCAGGATGCCATTGTAGGAGCCAGTGGTCCAAGTACTGATTGCTTAGAATCAGGTCGAATGCCTGAGAAAGAACATCCTGGTCAGTTCAGAAGTGTTGACCTTCTTCTGGCTCTTTACCCATGCTTAGGTGAAACCAAGTTAATTTAGTTAGGAAGTTTGCATTAATTACAAAGATCTAAGTGTAGAGAGACCTAGCATGTACTCACAAAAGATAATGATAAATTGGGTATGGCAGGCCACCACTCACCTGCAATCCCAGCACTGAGGAGGCTGAACCGATAGGATTTCCAGTCATCCTGGGGTGCATAAATGAAATCCTGTCCCCAAAACAAAAACTACTGCAGAGCAGCAATAAAAAACAATAATGAGCCATAAGCGTTCTATGATTATGAGGAGGCCATAGAGCGTGTGCTCTGGGTGTATGTTTATAGTAACTTGCCACTTACAAAGCTGTCTCAGTACCCGTAATATTTCTACATTTTCCTATGTTTAAAGTCATATAACAAAGCATGTGTTTTTCTTCCTTTTATTCATAGACTCTTTTCCTATAGTTTTATTACAATTGAAAAAAGTATAAAATTGTTTGAGTTGGTTCTAGGATATTCAGAAATCACAAAAAGAATTGCCCAGTAGTCACATCAGCTTCTCTCGTTTTCTCAGCCACTAAAGAGGTTGTGCAAGTAGTTTCTGCATAGGAGAAAGTGACTGTGAACCCACGGGATAGGGTTTTATGGATATGCTGATGGGTAGTTGTACTGTGTGAATAAATGGTATGAACAGTTAATTTATTTGAATTGCGATATTGTTTTCGTTCTTCTTTGAAATATTCACAGAACCAGAATTTTGCAACAGAAATACATACAGAGTGCAAGCCACTGTTCAGTGCATTCCTGCTTGGCTTCGCTTCATCCAGTGCCTGTGCTGGTACCGTGACAAAAGAAGAGCCTTTCCTCTTCCAGTAAATGCTGCCTGGCAAATACTCTACAACTTTCTTCACCCTGACATTTCCAGCCCTTTACAACACTCACAAAGGTAGGCTGAGTTCTCCCATCTGAGCCCTTACTACTGCATTCTGTTGCCCTGGACTCTGCCGTCGCTGCTGCTGGTTCTGCTGAGGCTTCAGTACCTGGACATCTCACTTTAGCCTTGAATATAGTTTTAATCTCATTTCAATTAACAGTTATTATCACTAAGATTTTCAGTCAATTGGTTAGAATTGTGATGCTGTTTCAATCCTGTCTGTTGCTCAGTGTCTTTAACCTATGGGTGCGTTGGGTTTTAATTTAGTGGTTTAGAGTGTTTTTTTTTTTTCTGTTCGTTTTTGAGGATTTTTTGTTGTTTTTCCTTGGGGGGGTTGGGGAGGTTGAAATTTCCTTGTTTATTAGTGAGGTTAAGAAATGGTTAGGTGCACAAGAATCCCTCTTCCAACCAAGTATTTAATATTTAAGTATTTTCTTTGATGAACATGTAAGGATTGTTTACAGCCCATTTAACTGCAAATTGAGTTCTCTGATCGCTTCAGTTTCTCATTTCCATGTAATCCTGCTATGACTTGCTACTGATCTTCTGTTGGGAATAGAAAAAAAAAAGTCTTTTAAGTTTAGAACCAAATGCAGACACTCAGTTTGAATTTTTACCATTTCCCATGAACTGTCAGTGATTTTCCATCCTTGCACTAAAATGTATTCCTTCTTTGTCTGCTGAGTAGAGAGTATCAGCCCACACCTTACAAAGTGCAAAGAGCTTTGACTAATGCAGATTAGTAAAGAGCTTTTTAAATACGCACGTAAATTGTTCTCAGTAAACTTTTCTGTTCGGCTCTATTGGGAGATATATTCAGAAGTACAAAACTACTGTTGCTGTAATATGTATCTGATGCCATGTCAGATGAGGTCACTGTTAGTTCCGTGATATTGGTGTCCCTGAACTTTCACAGTATGACATAGGGTCTGTGCTAGAATAGTAATGATACATGTAGCCATTCTTGTTAAGTGTTAGAATTTAATTGAGTACCTCAGTGAAGGAAACACATCCACAGGAATTCCATAATTTTAGTTCTTGCTAAGGAATGCCAGTACTCAATACCAGTATGCACCTTGATTTATAGACTTGACAGTTGATTTGGAAAAAAAAAGATGTGATATGGCTTCTTTTACTAAATTATCAGAAACATCTGCCTCCTGTCTTAGATATAAATGAGTGCTGGGGTAGATTATACTAGTAATATATTTATTAGGAAGTTAAAATTGCTGGAAGGTACTATTGACACAAAATACAGCACTTACCTCAGGAAATAAGGAATAGTTAATTCTTGAGGCAAACCTAAGTGCTAGTAGCCTGGGAGCACAGACTCAGATTATAACCACTGGAGGTGATCACATAATATTTTATTTGATACAAAACAAAGAGAAACATAAATAAGTGCATTTATCACATTGATGATCACTGCCAATAAGCAGGCTACAGCAAAACAAGTGGAACTCTGTATAAATCTAGGATGTCTGATAACATGTTTAGCTTTCAGATTGGTAAAGGATGGTGCCCTGCTGAGCATACATTTTAGGGCTCTAGTGAATTTGGTCCCCAACACCCATGTAAAGGCTATGAAAGGCAGCAAACACCTATAACTCGAGCTTTGGGGAGATAGACACTGTGACTTACTTGCCACGCCTATTATGGTATCATTGAGCTGCAGATTCAATCAGAGATCTTGTCACAAAAAATAGGGTGGAGAATGCCTGGGAAGACACTGATGCCAAGCTTCCCACACACAGAGAAAACATTTGACAGATTTGGATAGTCACAGGCCCATTCAGATAAAGGAGTGAACAGTGAGTGACTTTCAAAGGGAAAGTCTAAGGTAGTCTGGTTAGGTTCTTCACACCATCTTCAATCACGAAGCTCGTTATTGAGACTCAGCCTTGAGGAACTTATGTTTACATAAAGACCTTTAACACACAAGAGGATTACAAGTCCAAGCCTGTCTTATTTACAGAGTGAGTTCAGGCCAATCTGGCCGCATAATAAAATCCAAAATAAGTAATATATAGCTTACCTCTAATTCATAGAACTCTGTGGTCTGTCCTTAGCACGATGTAAGAAGAATTACAAAGAAGGTTGGGATGAGCCAGTAAAAATGGCTTCACAAGTAAAGGCACCTGAAGCAAAACTTGACAGCCTGAGTTCAGTCCCTGAGCACGATGGTAGAGAAAAAGAACTACCTCCATCAGGTTGTTTTCTGACCTCTGTGTTTGAACAGTTGGAATATGAGGAAATGGATGCTTTGTCCCCAGTATCACAGGGGGCTGGGGAATGTGAACAGAACTTTGAGCCAACATAATTTACCTATACATGAAGCAGTCCTGTACTAGTAAATACATATATTTCCTATTCAAGTATAGTTTAAATTGGTACAGTTTTACATTGATATATTTGATGCATTGATGACTTATCTGTTATATATATATATATATATATATATATATATATATAATTATATTCTTTTCTCAAAAACAAAAAAAAATATCAGATTACATTATTCTTTCATTACAAGGTACTAAGAGAAGTTTCCTTATATCTGATTTAAAATTATAGAGGTTTGTTTAACTGTATATACTAAGGAATGGTTAAAGTGGTAAATTTATGGAGGTTTAAAACCACATATTTTTGAAAGGCTTCTATTATACTATTTTGTGTAAGCAGTGATCAGTAAAACCCTTAGCACAAAACTCTCACACAGCTTGCTAGGCCACAAATAAAAGTTGACATTCAGAGGACATGCAGGTGAGAATGACCGTGAAGGTCTGATCCTCCTGCCATAACCACTCAAGTTCTGGGATTACAGAAGTGAGTAACCCTGCCTGGCTCCTTATTTTTGTTTTGTGATACCAGGCTCGTTCTCAGGGGTCTGAGTGTGATGTGCCATGTGGTCACTGTGCCATGGGTTCATTCAGCCCCACCATGCAGTGTAAGAGGTAATTCTGCTTCCTTCTCCTGTTTCCCTTGACCCCATTTGTCATGGCTGTGTTTGTCTTACACATTGCTACATCTTTTACTTCACATAATCATTGTAAGAATTGTCCTGAAATCATGGTATAGACTTTATAGGTGTACATGCTGCATGAATGCCCTGGAGAGAAAAATGGTTTGGCCATTTATTAATTTTGTTTATCATATCCCTAAAGTTTTAAATATATTTTAATATTGCTACATATTGGATACACAAATAATTTTTGTACCAAAAAGTCAAGAACTTGGCATTGCAAAATTTTGACGTTGAATCGTGTTCAGGTTTCATTTTCTTCCTTCTTTTCTTCCTTCCTTCCTTCCTTTCTTCCTTCCTTCCTTCCTCCCTTCCTTCCTTCCTTCCCTTTTTTCTTTCTTTAAGATTGGGTCTCATGTCAGGTGGTAACAGTGCATCCCTTTAATCCCGACAGAGGCAGGTAGATCTTTGAGTTTGAGTCCACCCTTGTCTATAGGGAGAATTCCGGGATAGCCAGAGTTACGAAGAAAAGCCCTGTCTCGAGGGAGAAAACAAAAAACAGAACAGAACAGAACAAAACAAAACAAAATGTGCAAGTCTCAAATAAAAATTAAAAAAAGACAGGGCTAGGCCACACATAGGTCTTACTAGCTTCAAATTCATTATGTAGCAAGCATGACTTTGAACTTCCGACTCCCTTCCTTCTATTTCCCTCTTAAGTGCTGGGATTAGAGGAATGTGCAACAACAACATAACCAGTTTTATATGGTGATGGATATCAAACTCAGGGCTTCAGTTTGCTAGGCAGACGTCCTACCAGTTGAGCCATCGCCCCAGCCCTAGTTAGGTTACTTTATTGGACAGTGTCCTAAAAAACAAAGTCTTTAAAAGTAATTACTGAGACAAAAGAATCTAGTCAAAATTACTAATTATCTAGATACTGTTCTATTGAGGCTGTTGCAAAGGAAACATTTGTGAGGAAAAAAGAGTAAAAGACCATGACATGACCTTGTTTAGACTCTGATGTGATTCTTTCAAAGAAGTAGTCTGCCTGGGTTACCATAGTAACAGCACTGTACTAAGTGAACTTTGAAAATTGTTACAGTGCTTGTTTTTTTTTTTGTTTTTTTTTTTTCTGCTGCCTGATTTGTTAAGATGGAGGATTATGCATTAACTCTGCACCTAGAATCATTGTAGGTGAGGATTTAGGTAAGCTATTTAGAAAGATTAATCATGAGGGCCCAGGAGCGGCAGGACACCTGCCTGAGACACCACCGGAACCTGAAAGAAACAGACCGGATAAACAGTTCTCTGCACCCAAATCCCATGGGAGGGAGAGCTAAACCTTCAGAGAGGCAGACAAGCCTGGGAAACCAGAAGAGACTGCTCCCTGCACACACATCTCGGACGCCAGAGGAAAAAGCCAAAGACCATCTGGAACCCTGGTGCACTGAAGCTCCCGGAAGGGGCAGCACAGGTCTTCCTGGTTGCTGCCGCTGCAAAGAGCCCCTGGGCAGCACCCCACGAGCGAACCTTAGCCTCGGGACCACAGGTAAGACCAAATTTTCTGCTGCAAGAAAGCTGCCTGGTGAGCTTGGGACACACGGAAGCAGAATTTCTCTAGGACCGGGCACGTTCTGTGTTTACAGGAAGTCCCACACCCGCGGATCCCGGCCCGCAGCAGCTATCTGCTCCCAGACCTGGTGAGAGAGAGACCCAACCGCCTGGTCGGGTGGGCACTCCTGAGGCTGCAGAGGTGAAGAGACCACCAACACTGCTCACCCCTGCCCACATCCCTGGCACAAGAGGAAACTGTATAAGGCCTCTGGGCTCCCTTGGGGGAGGGCCCAGGAGCGGCAGGACACCTGCCTGAGACACCACCAGAACTTGAAAGAAACAGACCGGATAAACAGTTCTCTACACCCAAATCCCGTGGGAGGGAGAGATAAACCTTCAGAGAGGCAGACAAGCCTGGGAAACCAGAAAAGACTGCTCCCTGTGAAAGACCCCCAGAGAGGACCTTTCCCTCAGGAGGAGTCCCAAGCGCCCAATGACCGAGCCGAGTCCACTCGGATGCAATCAGCAAGAGGGTTTATTGGAAAACACAGGTACCTGCGGGCACACAGTCTCTTCGGAGGACTTGCGCACCCAGCAGCTCCAGCACGGGGCTTTTATAGGGATTGTGGAAGCAGAAGCGGGCGTACAGAAGCAGATGCATAGTTACGGGGATTGGTGGATTCAAACGAGGCACATAGACATGTTCACATATGATTGGCTATTTCACATGATGAGGTAATAAGGTATAGCTACACACATTGGCAGGTTTGGGGTGTCCTGGATGTCGGGGGCTGGGGGCTTATCTCTTCCTGCCAGGTGGCCTGTGAGTGGTACTCCTGGTCTGTTCTGCATTCCTTTCCTTTTATGGTCTGTTAGTTTTCACGGTGACTCGGCCCTAGGTATCTGGGCGTGCCTGGGCTCGTTCAAGCCTGTTGCAACTCTGAGTTAAGACTCATGGGGTGGGTCTTTCATTTTCCCCCATTTTCTTTTAGACTTGAGTAAAATCCTTTACTCAAATCGAATTCTAAGGAATCTCTTCCTGTTGTCTTACCCTCTGGTATTGTTGGGTGAGAACAAGCGTCTGAATGACTGAGAGTCTGTTCTTTATGAACTGCATCAATCTGTTTAGAATGCAGGGGCCAAAGAGGAAGATTAGGAGGAGGATGATTAAGGGTCCCATCAAGGTGGACACCAGGGTAGCAAACCAAGGGGATCGGTTAAACCACCCCTCGAACCAGCCTTGTTGGGAATCAAACAGCTTCTGTCTCTGGGCCAAGCGTTCTCGGAGCTTAGCCATGTTATCTCTCACTAATCCTGTATGGTCTGCATAGAAACAACATTCTTTCAGTGTAGCACACAGGTTCCTTCTTTAAGGAATATCAGGTCTAATCTTCTCCTATTCTGAAGGACTACCTCTGAGAGGGAGGTTAGGTATTCTTGGAGGTCAGCTAAAAAGTCTTTCACTCTTTTTATATCTGAGTCAATGGCAGTTCTGAATTCTCTATAAACCTTGCATTGCAGGGCAATGGCAGATGTCCTTGTGCTGCCCTTGCAGCACCTAGATAGCCTTAAGTAATTCTCAACTCTTTTTTTTTTTTTTCTTACTAAGTCTTTAGCATCAGGATTCCAATCTGGACACTATCTAAACCTACACACCAAGGTCATGACTAGCTTTTAGAACTTCTAAACTTATACAGATTGTGATCCCTGAGGCACAGTCCCAAGAAGTGTTAGGAGTACTAACATATGCAATGTTACATCATTTGTAATAGAAATCAAGCCTATCCCCACACCTATCTTGATAAAACCCGGGGCAAACATGAAATTAAGTCTAGGGAGCTTTTTGAAGATCTGAGTTTCCCTCTAGGTCCCAGCTCTCAGCCCCAACAGCTAGTACACGGCTGGTGAGGGTTGAGAGTTGATGGCTGTCAGGGTGGTCAGCAGAACCAGGTACGGTCCTTTCCAGTGAGTATCTGGGTTCGGTGCCATCGTATGTAGCCGAGTCTCCGACCTGGAACTGGTGAGATGTCTCAGGGGTCCCCAGGGCATAGGTTGCTGCCAGCTCTGAGCAGATTTCTTTCTGTATCACCTGTAGGTCTTTTAGCCTGGCACACAAATCATTATTACTATGGCACTATGACATGTTGGTTCAGTAACATCATCTAATACAGTCAGTGGGGCTGAGGCCCCATATAAGATCTCAAAGGGGGTAAGGCTGAATCTGGAAGGGGTATTTCTTGCTCTGAAGAGAGCAAGAGGGAAGGAGTGTCACCCAGTCTGCGCCAGTCTCCATGGTTAATTTGGTCAGGGTCTCTTTTAGAGTTCTATTTATTTACCCTACCTGTCCTGAACTTTGAGGTCTGTAAATACAATGTAATTTCCAATCGACCTCTAAATACTTGGCCACACCCTGGCTTACCTTGGCAACGAAAGTAGGGCCGTTGTCTGACCAGATTACCTTGGGCATTCCAAGAGGAAGATTTCTTCCAGTATCTTCTTGATGATTGCAGAGGCCGTCTCTCGTTTGGTGAGGAAAGCTTCTATCTATTCCTGAAAAAGTATCTACAAGCACTAGGAGATACTTGTGATTATATTTTTCTGGTTTTATCTCAGTGAAGTTCACTTCGACTTTTCACCAAACTCTCTAGGTCTCTTTGCCCTGTTTGCTTGCTAAGCATTCACTTATTGACATACCTTATACTTTCTACTGCCTCTCTGGCTAAAATCATAAAGTCTATTACATACACTTAACTACTTGGACAAACTTTTTATCTCCTAAATGAGTCCATTTCTGTATTTGGCAAAGTGAGTCTTTTCTTTGTTCTCTGGGGAGTATAGCTTTCCCCTCAAGTGTGCCATTGTCCTTTATCTTTTAAGCAATTTGGGCCTTTTCTAAGTGAGGCCATCCCTTAGTCCAATCCTAGTTCTCAGTGGCTGTCTCTTGCAGGCCTGCAACCAGGATGGGCTCCTGCATAACCATTTTTCGAGCCACTTGATCTGCTTCGTTATTGCCCCATGTCACTGAATCTCTTCCCTCCTGATATCCTGAGCAATGAATAGTACTCACAGTTGTTGGCTTCATCAGGGCATCCAAGAGATGGCAAAGGCATCTGCGGCACTGATGTACTGGGGGGTTGAGGTTCAGCCATCCTAGATGACATTGTGTTGTCCACCATGGCAGCACCCACTTATCTCTGACCTTCATGAAGAGAACTGTTCCCGTCTGTGGACAAGGTAGCCTCGGCTTTCAGCAGGGGTCAATCAGCCAGTCGCAGAGGTCTTTCCACCACCCATGGGCTTCTGCCAGTGCTTGACACTCGTGCTGTGGTGGCTCCAGGTCGGATTGGGCAGCAAGGTGACCAGATTGCCCCCAACAGGTGGAGAATCTAGTCCATGGCAGCTGACCAGTGGTCCCATCTTTTGGGACACTCTATTCAAAGGCAAACATCAGCCACTCTATCACAGTTTAAGTCCTGGATTGGGTGATAATTGTTAGTGCCCGGCTGGCAGGAGTGATATGTTCCAAGTAGAACAGCGCTAAGCCATTCATCTCCCAGCATCAGGTACTGGTGCACTGAGACAGGTCTTAAGCTCCGCATACACAGTCTGTAGATATGCATACACATGGCCTCACCCAGCCATTTCAGCCCACGCAAGCCATTTTGGGGAGCAATTTTCTCATGAGCAAGGGATGGGGGCAGTCAGGGATGACTATGAACTAGTGGGTTACCCGGCCCACGCCAAGGTCCACTGTTCTTCGGGCAGTCCATAAGTATTGTTTGTTGCCAGCAGGCCCCTGTACCCAAGGTCTTTGGATACTGGCCCACTGGAGCATAGGAGCACAGAGCATTGGGTCCCTGTATCCACAAAACAACTGGGCGGGCTTCCCTTCTATCTCTGTGCATAGCCAGCACCAAGAGGCTCTCCAGTGTCCCCTCTTGTTCTTTCTGGGGCAGTCCCTGACCCAATGTCCTTTTTCTTCGTATTAGGCACACTGATCTTTAGCCAGGAATTCTCTTCTGTTGCCAGGTACTATCTTCCTAAGTTCCCTAACTACTGTGGCCAGTATATGTTCCTCTCTTGTCTTTTATCTCTCTTTAGCTCTCTAATTTCCTCTTCTTTTTGTCTCTTTTCTTCCCTAGCTTCCTGCTCTTTTTATCCTCTTTCTTCCTGTCTTTCTTTCTTTCTTTCTTTCTTTCTTTCTTTCTTTTTTTTTTTCAGTCTCTCTGCATCTTCTTCTACAGCTATTAGGTGCTGTCCACTTTTCTAGACAGACCCTGAACCACGCATCAACTTATTTTCTCTGCAACTTACAATAACTCTCTCAGTGACTTAGCTTTACCCTTCAAGTTTCTGTAACTTTCTCTTCATATCCTTTCCTTATCTTAGCCAGATTGGTGGGGCATTTTCCAGCCCCTAGGAGACCCACCCTCGGAGCCTGGGGGCAGACCTGGAGCACTCCCTACCTTCAGGGGCATTGAAGTCAACAGTCAGGAGCCTTCCATCCATGTCTGGAACATTCTTTCTGGCCTCTAGCAGGATTCTGTCTTTCCTCAGTGGTAAAGAAGATCTGTAACAGTTACTAACAAGCATCTCACGTGGGATGGTGAGAAAACAAGAAGGGAATCTAGAGGAGAGAGGTCCACTGAAGAGGACAAATAGCATTTAGTCACACAGCTAAACCAGGAGGCCTTTTTTTGGACAAAAAGGCCACTGTAAATATAATCACAAGCTTTGTCTATGAAACAGAAAGGCGAGCAGAGAGGCAGCCTAGCTGTTACCGGCTGTCTCTCTGGGCTTAGATTTTCCCTTAAGGAGTACCTACCTCCCTTCAGTGTCAGCTTGGTGGCTTTGCCTCTCAAGAGAACCAGCCTCCAAATGACACTAGGCTTCTAGTAACAACTAATAACAAAAGGATGGAGAGATGGTTAGAACCTGGGTGCTAGATACTAAGCAGCTGACAAAAGAATTGTAACCAGTTCACCTGGGGCTTTCAGGACTTTAGTAACAGCCCTTTACCAAACTGTCTCAGTGGGCTATAGGCCCATGGAAAAGAAAACATTAATCCTGACTGGCAAAACAAAGTTCTTCACAGTTGTAGATTCTTTGAAACTATTTTAGGGGCTCTTTTTGTCCCCCAACCTGGGGCATTTTAACCATAGGGGCAGGAACTGGCTGCTGTGGGGATAGGACCAAAGGCACTCTCCATGTTAATGATGATCAGTGAGAAAAGTAATTTAATGTTGGAGACTGACTCCTCCCTTGGAATAAGGACAGCAGATAAGGCAGGCTTCCTTAAAGAACTTCTCTAAATGAGCGCTCTCCTACTGTGAGCAAATGTCAGAAATTCCTTTCCTGTTCTTGTTTTCCTTATAGCCCCACTTAGCTCTCAGCCTTTTTAGATCATTCTTCCTGTAGCATTTCTAACACAGCCTGTCCTTTTTTTATAGCCTGTTAACAGCATTTCTGATCTTTTAGGCAGCTATGCACTAAGTGCCATACCGGCTGAAACTCCGCCTTTAAGATTCCTTACTCCCAAGGAAAATTTAAATCTTTCCCAGTTCATCACAGCTGGCTGCGAGCATAAGCACAGATAAAACACTATATGTTTTTGTTTTGTTTTTCTTTCCTTTTTTCAGAGCTGGGGACCGAACCCAGGGCCTTGCGCTTGCTAGGCAAGAGCTCTACCACTGAGCTAAATCCCCAACCCCCAAAACACTATGTTTTAAAAATTAACTTTGGCTATCAACCAACACACTGCCACTAGAGCGGGGTCTACAAAATTAAGTTTCTTACTCACTAAGCGTTAAGGGGACCAAGTAAAACTCTTCGACGAACAAAGCAAACAGTTTCATGATTTCAAACACAGTCGTCGGTCCAAGATTTTAAACACAGTCGTCAGTCCAAATTCAAACACGAAACAAAAGTCAAAAAGACACTAACAGACACAACACGTCCAGAAAACCACAGTCAGGTCACAAAGAAGACAAACAATTCCAACAGTCAAACAAGTAACAAGCAGACGCGCCGCGCAGGTTCGGTACCAAACTGAAACCAAAAATTCAGACGGAGTCAGCGAGGGTCTTGGATCCTCTACTCCAATAAAATTCAGACGGAGTCATCAAGGGTGCGGATCCCTCCGAAAACGGACGGAGGTGCCACGGATCCGGATCTCCCTCTCCTCCAACCACCCTTGGAACGTCTTCCAGGGCTGCGGGGGAGAAGTCCGAGCTCGTCAGATCCTTCTCTGGCCCGCCCAGATAGTCCCCAGATCTGAGCCTATTGATCGATCGTTCACAGGACAAGACACAACAGACAAGACAAACGCCGGCCAGCTTACCTCCCGGTGGATGGTCGGTGATCTCTGGGCGGAGGGTCTCCAAACCCCGGGCGAGCCCCCATAATGAAAGACCCCCAGAGAGGACCTTTCCCTCAGGAGGAGTCCCAAGCGCCCAATGACCGAGCCGAGTCCACTCGGATGCAATCAGCAAGAGGGTTTATTGGAAAACACAGGTACCTGCAGGCACACAGTCTCTTCGGAGGACTTGCGCACCCAGCAGCTCCAGCATGGGGCTTTTATAGGGATTGGGGAAGCAGAAGCGGGCGTACAGAAGCAGATGCATAGTTACGGGGATTGGTGGATTCAAACGAGGCACATAGACATGTTCACATATGATTGGCTATTTCACATGATGAGGTAATAAGGTATAGCTACACACATTGGCAGGTTTGGGGTGTCCTGGATGTCGGGGGCTGGGGGCTTATCTCTTCCTGCCAGGTGGCCTGTGAGTGGTACTCCTGGTCTGTTCTGCATTCCTTTCCTTTTATGGTCTGTTAGTTTTCACGGTGACTCGGCCCTAGGTATCTGGGCGTGCCTGGGCTCGTTCAAGCCTGTTGCAACTCTGAGTTAAGACTCATGGGGTGGGTCTTTCACCTGCACACACATCTCGGATGCCAGAGAAAAAAGCCAAAGACCATCTGGAACCCTGGTGCACTGAAGCTCCCGGAAGTGGCGGCACAGGTCTTCCTGGTTGCTGCTGCTGCAGAGAGCCCCTGGGCAGCACCCCACGAGCGAACCTGAGCCTCAGGACCACAGGTAAGACCAAATTTTCTGCTGCAAGAAAGCTGCCTGGTGAACTCAAGACACAGGCCCACAGGAACAGCTGAAGACCTGTAGAGAGGAAAAACTACACGCCCGAAAGCAGAACACACTGTCCCCATAACTGACTGAAAGAGAGGAAAACAGGTCTACAGCACTCCTGACACACAGGCTTATAGGACAGTCTAGCCACTGTCATAAATAGCAGAACAAAGTAACACTAGAGATAATCTGATGGCGAGAGGCAAGCGCAGAAACCCAAGCAACAGAAACCAAGACTACATGCCATCATCGGAGCCCAATTCTCCCACCAAAACAAACATGGAATATCCAAACACACCAGAAAAGCAAGATCTAGTTTCAAAATCATATTTGATCATGATGCTGGAGGACTTCAAGAAAGACATGAACACACTTAGGGAAACACAGGAAAACATTAATAAACAAGTAGAAGCCTACAGAGAGGAATCTCAAAAATCCCTGAAAGAATTCCCGGAAAACACAATCAAACAGTTGAAGGAATTAAAAATGGAAATAGAAGCAATCAAGAAAGAACACATGGAAAAAACCCTGGATATAGAAAACCAAAAGAAGAGACAAGGAGCTGTAGATACAAGCTTCAACAACAGAATACAAGAGATGGAAGAGAGAATCTCAGGAGCAGAAGATTCCATAGAAATCATTGACTCAACTGTCAAATATAATGTAAAGCGGAAAAAGCTACTGGTCCAAAACATACAGGAATTCCAGGACTCAATGAGAAGATCAAACCTAAGGATAATAGGTATAGAAGAGAGTGAAGACTCATAGCTCAAAGGACCAGTAAATATCTTCAACAAAATCATAGAAGAAAATTTCCCTAACCTAAAAAAAGAGATACCCATAGACATACAAGAAGCCTACAGAACTCCAAATACATTGGACCAGAAAAGAAACACCTCCCGTCACATAATTGTCAAAACACCAAACGCACAAAATAAAGAAAGAATATTAAAAGCAGTAAGGGAAAAAGGTCAAGTAACATATAAAGGGAGACCTATCAGAATCACACTAGACTTCTCGCCAGAAACTATGAAGGCCAGAAGATCCTGGACTGATGTCATACAGACCCTAAGAGAACACAAATGCCATCCCAGGTTACTGTATCCAGCAAAACTCTCAACTAACATTGATGGAGAAACCAAGATATTCCATGACAAAACCAAATTTACACAATATCTTTCTACAAATCCAGCACTACAAAAGATAATAAATGGTAAAGCCCAACATAAGAAGGCAAGCTATACCCTAGAAGAAGCAAGAAACTAATCGTCTTGGCAACAAAACAAAGAGAATGAAAGCACACAAACATAACCTCACATCCAAATATGAATATAAAGGGAAATAATAATCACTATTCCTTAATATCTCTCAATATCAATGGCCTCAACTCCCCAATAAAAAGACATAGATGAACAAACTGGATACGCAACGAGGACCCTGCATTCTGCTGCCTACAGGAAACACACCTCAGAGAGAAAGACAGACACTACCTCAGAGTGAAAGGCTGTAAAACAACGTTCCAAGCAAATGGTCGGAAGAAGCAAGCTGGAGTAGCCATTCTAATATCAGATGAAATCAATTTTCAACTAAAAGTCATCAAAAAAGATAAGGAAGGACTCTTCATATGCATCAAAGGAAAAACCACCAAATGAACTCTCAATCTTATATATCTATGCCCCAAATATAAGGGCAATACATATGTAAAATAAACCTTACTAAAGCTCAAAACACACATTGCACCTCACACAATAATAATAGGAGATTTCAACACCCCACTCTCATCAATGGACAGATCATGGAAACAGAAATTAAACAGAGATGTAGACAGACTAAGAGAAGTCATGAGCCAAATAGACTTAACGGATATTTATAGAACATTCTCTCCTAAAGCAAAAGGATATACCTTCTTCTCAGCTCCTCATGGTACTTTCTCTAAAATTGACCATATAATTGGTCAAAAAACGGGCCTCAACAGGTACAGAAAGATAGAAATAATCCCGTGTGTGCTATCGGACCACCACGGCCTAAAACTGGTCTTCAATAACAATAAGGGAAGAATGCCCACATATACGTGGAAATTGAATAATGCTCTACTCAATGATAACTGGTCAAGGAAGAAATAAAGAAAGAAATTAAAAACTTTTTAGAATTTAATGAAAATGAAGATACAACATACTCAAACTTATGGGACACAATGAAAGATGTGCTAAGAGGAAAACTCGTAGCGCTGAGTGCCTGCAGAAAGAAACAGGAAAGAGCATATGTCAGCAGCTTGACAGCACACCTAAAAGCTCTAGAACAAAAAGAAGCAAATACACCCAGGAGGAGTAGAAGGCAGGTAATAATCAAACTCAGAGCTGAAATCAACCAAGTAGAAACAAAAAGGACCATAGAAAGAATCAACAGAACCAATAGTTGGTTCTTTGAGAAAATCAACAAGATAGATAAACCCTTAGCCAGACTAACGAGAGGACACAGAGAGTGCGTCCAAATTAACAAAATCAGAAATGAAAAGGGAGACATAACTACAGATTCAGAGGAAATTCAAAAAATCATCAGATCTTACTATAAAAACCTATATTCAACAAAACTTGAAAATCTTCAGGAAATGGACAATTTCCTAGACAGATAACAGGTATCGAAGTTAAATCAGGAACAGATAAACCAGTTAAACAACCCCATAACTCCTAAGGAAATAGAAGCAGTCATTAAAGGTCTCCCAACCAAAAAGAGCCCAGGTCCAGACGGGTTTAGTGCAGAATTCTATCAAACCTTCATAGAAGACCTCATACCAATATTATCCAAACTATTCCACAAAATTGAAACAGATGGAGCCCTACCGAATTCCTTCTACGAAGCCACAATTACTCTTATACCTAAACCACACAAACACAACAAAGAAAGAGAACTTCAGACCAATTTCCCTTATGAATATCGATGCAAAAATACTCAATAAAATTCTGGCAAACCGAATTCAAGAGCACATCAAAACAATCATCCACCATGATCAAGTAGGCTTCATCCCAGGCATGCAGGGATGGTTTAATATACGGAAAACCATCAACGTGATCCATTATATAAACAAACTGAAAGAAGAGAACCACATGATTATTTCATTAGATGCTGAGAAAGCATTTGACAAAATTCAACACCCCTTCATGATAAAAGTCCTGGAAAGAATAGGAATTCAAGGCCCATACCTAAACATAGGAAAAGCCATATACAGCAAACCAGTAGCTAACATTAAATTAAATGGAGAGAAACTTGAAGCAATCCCACTAAAATCAGGGACTAGACAAGGCTGCCCACTCTCTCCCTACTTATTCAATATAGTTCTTGAAGTTCTAGCCAGAGCAATCAGACAACAAAAGGAGATCAAGGGGATACAGATCGGAAAAGAAGAGGTCAAAATATCACTATTTGCAGAAGACATGATAGTATATTTAAGTGATCCCAAAAGTTCCACCAGAGAACTACTAAAGCTGATAAACAACTTCAGCAAAGTGGCTGTGTATAAAATTAACTCAAATAAATCAGTTGCCTTCCTCTATACAAAAGAGAAACAAGCCGAGAAAGAAATTAGGGAAACGACACCCTTCATAATAGACCCAAATAATATAAAGTACCTCGGTGTGACTTTAACCAAGCAAGTAAAAGATCTGTACAATAAGAACTTCAAGACACTGAGGAAAGAAATTGAAGAAGACCTCAGAAGATGGAAAGATCTCCCATGCTCATGGATTGGCAGGATTAATATAGTAAAAATGGCCATTTTACCAAAAGCAATCTACAGATTCAATGCAATCCCCATCAAAATACCAATCCAATTCTTCAAAGAGTTAGACAGAACAATTTGCAAATTCATCTGGAATAACAAAAAACCCAGGATAGCTAAAGCTATCCTCAACAATAAAAGGACTTCAGGGGGAATCACTATCCCTGAACTCAAGCAGTATTACAGAGCAATAGTGATAAAAACTGCATGGTATTGGTACAGAGACAGACAGATAGACCAATGGAATAGAATTGAAGACCCAGAAATGAACCCACACACCTATGGTCACATGAATTTTTACAAAGGAGCCAAAACCATCCAATGGAAAAAAGATAGCATTTTCAGCAAATGGTGCTGGTTCAACTGGAGGGCAACATGTAGAAGAATGCAGATCGATCCATGCTTATCACCCTGTACAAAGCTTAAGTCCAAGTGGATCAAGGACCTCCACATCAAACCAGACACACTCAAACTAATAGAAGAAAAACTAGGGAAGCATCTGGAACACATGGGCACTGGAAAAAATTTCCTGAACAAAACACCAATGGCTTATGCTCTAAGATCAAGAATCGACAAATGGGATCTCTTAAAACTGCAAAGCTTCTGTAAGGCAAAGGACACTGTGGTTAGGACAAAACGGCAACCAACAGATTGGGAAAAGATCTTTACCAATCCTACAACAGATAGAGGCCTTATATCCAAAATATACAAAGAACTCAAGAAGTTAGACCGCAGGGAAACAAATAACCCTATTAAAAAATGGGGTTCAGAGCTAAACAAAGAATTCACAGCTGAGGAATGCCGAATGGCTGAGAAACACCTTAAGAAATGTTCAACATCTTTAGTCATAAGGGAAATGCAAATCAAAACAACCCTGAGATTTCACCTCACACCACTGCGATTGGCTAAGATCAAAAACTCAGGTGACAGCAGATGCTGGCGAGGATGTGGAGAAAGAGGAACACTCCTCCATTGTTGGTGGGATTGCAGACTGGTAAAACCATTCTGGAAATCAGTCTGAAGGTTCCTCAGAAAATTGGACATTGAACTGACTGAGGATCCAGCTATACCTCTCTTGGGCATATACTCAAAAGATGCCTCAACATATAAAAGAGACACATACTCCACTATGTTTATCACAGCCTTATTTATAATAGCCAGAAAATGGAAAGAACCCAGATGCCCTTCAACAGAGGAATGGATACAGAAAATGTGGTACATCTACACAATGGAATATTACTCAGCTATCAAAAACAACGAGTTTATGAAATTCGTAGGCAAATGGTTGGAACTGGAAAATATCATCCTGAGTGAGCTAACCCAATCACAGAAAGACATACATGGTATGCACTCATTGATAAGTGGCTATTAACCCAAATGCTTGAATTACCCTAGATCCCTAGAACAAAGGAAACTCAAGACGGATGATCAAAATGTGAATGCTTCACTCCTTCTTTAAATGAGGAAAAAGAATACCCTTGGCAGGGAAGGGAGAGGCAAAGATTAAAACAGAGACTGAAGGAACACCCATTCAGAGCCTGCCCCACATTTGGCCCATACATATACAGCCACCCTATTAGACAAGATGGATGAAGCAAAGAAGTGCAGACCGACAGGAGCCGGATGTAGATCGCTCCTGAGAGACACAGCCAGAATACAGCAAATACAGAGGCGAATGCCAGCAGGAAACCACTGAACTGAGAATACCTCCCCCATTGAAGGAATCAGAGAAAGAACTGGAAGCTTGAAGGGGCTCAAGATCCCAAAAGTACAACAATGCCAAGCAATCAGAGCTTCCAGGGACTAAGCCACTACCTAAAGACTATACATGGACTGACCCTGGACTCTGACCCCATAGGTAGCAATGAATATCCTAGTAAGAGCACCAGTGGAAGGCGAAGCCCTGGGTCCTGCTAAGACTGAATCCCCAGTGAACTAGTCTATTGGTGGAGGGCGGCAATTGGGGGAGGGTTGGGAGGGGGACACCCATAAGGAAGGGGAGGGGGGAGGGGGATGTTTGCCCGGAAACCGGGAAAGGGAATAACACTCGAAATGTATATAAGAAATACTCAAGTTAATAAAAAAAAAGAAAGATTAATCATGATAATATTTATTTGACCTCTTTTGTTACATTAAAAAAGAAACATATTTGAAATAAGTTATTTGTTGTCATTGATTTTTGGAGACAAAAGAATTCAGCTAGCAGCCAATCTCTGTTCAAAGATTCATATTTCATTCATGATCACATTTGAAACAACTCCAAGTGTTTTCTTGGAAATTTAAATTGAAAATGTGGGAATTATTTTAATTAGGTTCTCATTTCCTTAAGATTTATTTGCTTTGGAAAGAAAGGTATTTGGGAAATATAGGAGAAGAAAGATGTAACACTATTGATTCTAGCAAATTGTAAGTAGAGAGTATTTCATTAGATTGTATGGCATTTGTAGCTTATTTTTTTCAGAGCTGAAGACTGAAACCAGGTCTTGTGCTTGCTAAGCAAGCAGTCTACCACTGAGCTAAATCCCCAACTCCAACTTCTGACGTTTTGTAATTCACATAATATCCTAGTGGAATTAGAACCTTACTGTTCACATACATAATAGGGATTGTTGGCAGGTGAGTGTGGGGGAATTACATGTCATGTTTCCTCAGACTTCTTAGGTTGAGGTAGGATTAGCTATTACATTTTTGAAGGAGACTCTATGTAGAGCTCACTCTATCCATGTTATTGGTGCCCAGTTCTTGTCTGGGTATCTTTGTGCACTCTGAAGGCTGATGCTCTCAGAGAGTTTTTCTCGGCTCCAGTCTGGACCTCTGCAGAAGTAGCTGCTTTATTAATCTGAGTAAGCACACATAGTCCTGAAGTGCTGCTTCTCTGGGGTTCAGCCAGTTGCTCCTCTTTTGCTGCCCTGAATAATAGACTTCTCATCCACATTTTAATCTGCTTATACTATAATAAAAATGGTAATTTTGGCTTTTAATTTTCTAGGTAAATCTTTGTTCTATTAACGTTAAAAGATATATGTGGTATTAGCAAAAAAAAAAAAACTCATTTGGATAAATGTTCTCATTTTTGCCTTACTATTGAAAGTAGCTCAAAACATTATCTCTTTTGGAAGTTATTACACTCTTTTGTAATGCCCTCACATGGGAAGAAACTGATTTACAATCTGTCTCAAAAAATTGGCTAAAGACCTGTGGATACCAGGAAACTAAAATATAAATATACTCGGATTTTCCTAATTAGTAATTGCCATTTTTCTGCTGTTATTATGCTGATTTAAAAAAAAAGTATAGTTGTTTTTTACATATAAATCATGTATACATAAATTATGTCTCTATATAATATTAACTATAGCTTTGAAAAAATTTAAACCTTTATCTTCTTCTTCACTGAAGACTTGTAAAAAGTAACAACTGTGTTGACACTTAAATTTTGCTTTGATTCTTTTCTCTTGTCACATTGATTTTCTTAATTGTTCTTATAATAAAAACAACATTTCAACTGGATAGTGGTGGCACATACCTTTAATTCCCACACTTGGGAGGCAGAGGCACACTGATCTTTGTGAGTTCTAGGCGTGGTCAGGATAATCAAGGCTATACAGAGAAAACCTGTCTCAAAAAATAAAAACAAAAAGAAAAACAAAAAAAACAAAAAACAAAATAAACTAAACAAAACAACCACAAAAAAACAGCAATTTAAATATAAGTTATATAGCTTTGTAATACTCCTACAAAATAGTTTAAAGATTGTAAAGTATCTATAATATTTTATTGTTCAGAAGTTGTAAGATTTTTGAGTCTTGAAGGAAGCAAAGTGATTGTTATTTGAGTTTAACTTATACAACAATGTCTGATTAGAGAGAAAGTTGAGACTTGGTAGAATTCTAAATTTTCATTTTAATCTGTACATATGACTTCATATTGATGCTATCAGTGAAAACCAATGAATTTATTACATTGACATATTTTAGCTGGAAAAGAAAAGGCAGAAGAAATGAGCAGACAAATAGACAATAAGGCCTCATTTCTACTATATCGTATTTTGGGAGCAGACAAGACTATATACGAGTCTCTTCAAAGTCTTTTATAGTTCACCATAGTAAGAATACTCATCAGCTGTTGTTGCCACATATAAATGCACCCAAAATTTTGTAAATTAAATGATTGTAAATTGTTCTTGCTGGAAACACTTTGGGTCAGCTGGAAATTCACTGGAGTAGGTTGAACTCATCCAGTAGAACTGCTTCTGCCCTGTTTTATTTGTGCTTAACTCTTACATTTCAATTGGGAGTGGGGTTGTTTCATGGGTGTTAATTCTAGAGCCCCACCCCATGAAGCAAGCCTTGGGAAGGGAATCTCCTCGTGTGGCACTGAGGAAAGCAAGTCCTAAGGCACAAATACTTTTAAAGCATCTTTTCTTGCTGTCTAAGAAATCCCACAGCAGGACCAAAGGAAGCCTGCCCTGCCTAATGCAAAAGCAATCACCAAACCCAGCATCAGTGAGGCAAAGAACACTCTTGCCTTGGGAATGGAGAGCTGAAAGGAACGATATTTCAGCTGCAGCCAGACCTCTACATGGAAAACATTCCAAATTGACTCCTTAATTGGCAAGGTCTTAACCATAATTTTGCAGAATAAACACATTAGCAGTGTTTCCATTCACTAGTAGCAGAATAATGGAAGTTAAGATAATATATGCTGGGTGATGATTTCACTGCCAGTAAAGTTACAGGGTGGTGATTATTTATTCTCAGGCAGTTATTATTTTGAAAAATATGTCTTCTATGCAGGTGTGGTAGTTCATGCCTTTAGTCCCAGCACTTAAGTGGCAGAGGCAGACACATCTCTGAGATGGAGGCCAGCAAGGTCTACAGAGCGAGTTTGACACAGAGAAACCCTGTCTCGAAAAACCAAAATATATATATTTCGATCTAGTAAATCCCTTTCCATAACTAGAATAGGAAGAGAACTTGGGGAAAGCTAAGACATGATTATGGCATTCTACAGTAAGAAAATGAAAGCATGTAACAAGTTTACAGTAGATTTAGCAGCTGCAGGACATGAAACATCACATGGTAGCCTGACAAAGGATAATTCCATCACCTGGAGGAGTAGGCCAACCAGCCATACTTGGGAAATTTAAGGGTAAGAGAGGGGTAAATTTACCCCCTATCTCAGGGGGTAAATGAAGATGGATGTCCCTGATCAAAGACCAATAACATTGTCCTCTGGCCCACAGAAGACAGACTGTGCCCATGGCTAGACATTACTGGAAGTATTTACATGTACTAATAGCAGCCCTGGATACGAAAAGGAGAGCTAGGCAGGTCTAAAGGTGGCGTTTTATTGAGAAACATTGCAATTGTGGAAAAGTGATTATTATTCTTCTGTGTTTGCAACTCGACTTACAATAGTAACAAAGAAATGAGGGCTTATAGCCAAGCAGTTAAGGAAAGGAAATTCCTAAAAGGAAACATTGGATTATAGACCCTGTCTAAGCCAGCCTGGCAGATTCTTGCTGAAGACAGGTGTAAGTGCTCCGATGAATGTTGGGTTTGCACAGTCTAGACTTACTTAGAAAGATGATTGTTAGGACAAGGTGACATAGACCCCATGTACAAATTACAAGAGCTAGGACTGTGGCCTGGAGAGGTTAAAGAAACTTAGCTAAGCAAATCAAGGAGAAAGTCTTTGAGAGAGACAAACACTTGACTTTCATTTTATAGGGAAGGGAATTAAAGCAGTGGTTAAGATATTTGCCCAAGCCCCCCAGTTAGGAAGTAGAGGAACCAAGGGAATGAATATGCATAAAAGATTGAACTTCAAAATCCACACTACCAAATGGATAACAGTGCTAGAATTCACTTCAAGGACTTGTGATCATTTCTGTTGTACTAATATTCTTTGTAAGCTTGCCAAATGCCCTGAGTACTACCCAATGTCACAGTGTTAAAATCTAGGTAAACAATAGAGAACCAATCAGATAGGGTGTTGTGGTTTCATTCTATGTTACAGAGCTGTGTTTGAGAAAGCACAGAAGTACAGTGAGCAAGAATAATGCAGGTGTGTTTATCAGAAGATATACCCATTTCCTGCTTCCTTGTCCTAATCACCACATCCACTGAGTGCCAAGCCAGGAACTTGCCAGTCACACTAACAGCCACAGCATTGGTTCAGGCAGTGTGGAGTCAGCTCCAATATGAAAGTAAGTCCTCCCTCTGCAAGGGAATACATTATCTCTGAATAACGGGAAAATAGAGACATTAATGCTATTTCAAGTTGGAAATGATTTAGCTAGTATGTTTAATTTGCCTAGCATTATGATCTTTGTACATTTTTATTTCATTTCTAACGTATATGTAATGGGGGCTCTGTGCTTGCCGTTATCTGCATGTGATATGAGAAGACAACTTTGTGCAGTCTGTGTTCACCTCCATTTTAAGTGGGGAGGGAGATACATACATACATGTGTGTGTGAGAGTTTGTGTGATATATATATATATATATATATATATATATATATATATATATATATATATATATATATATATATCTCAAGTTCCAGAAGAATATATATATATATATACATATATATATATATATATATATATATCTCAAGTTCCAGAAGAATATATATATATATATATATATATATATATATATTCCTGGATTTGCAGACAGTTGTAAGCTGCCATGTGAGTCCTAGGAAATAAACCCGGATCCTCTGGAGGAACAGCCATTGCTCTTAACATCGAGCCATCAGTCTAGCCCCAATAAAATACATTTTAAAGGTAGTATTGGAAAAAATTAGGAAGTTGGCTATTGTGCTAATAAATAAGACATGTCATCTATATACCTCTTAGAATCCAGTGGACAAAAAAATGTCCACACATTTCACATACACATGTTGGGGATTTACAACAAAGTCTTGAGCATGCTAAGCATATCCTTATACTCAGCTATGCTGTGGAGTCTTCAGTGATACTCTGAATAGTATGCAATATATGGTTTTCATTGAAACGTTGAAAGAAAATTTGTTTTGTACAATAAAATAGTGCTTCTGTTCTATTTAGTGGAAAAGAAAAGAAAAGTTTTATCATCACCTAGTATTTTACTGACACATAGCATTTGCATTTGAGTCAGGCAGGCTTCTCAGTGCTTAGTACATATTTTTAATGGCTTTGAAGGATATCCTAGAGCATATATTCTTTAAAGGCAAATTTTTTACCTGTTTACACAAGGGGAATCAACACTTACCAAATAAAGTGAAATATTATCACCTACTCAACATATTTAATCTCTGGTACAGAAAGACTAAAGCAAAGTGATACAAAGTGTAGAAACTGCTGGGTGGTTCTTCTTGTCCCTGACACTTACACACACACTATTCTGTTTCCTATATCAAGAACTTCACAGCTGGGTGTGGGTGCATAGCTCAGTAATCCCAGCACTTGAGAGCCTGAGTCAGGAGGATTTTGAGTTTGAGGACAGCCAAATCTACACACCAAGACCCTGTCTCAAACACCTCCCCACCCAAGTCTTCCTCCTCAAACAAACACAACTCAAAAGATTCTAATTGGTTTTTTTTTTCTAATCTCCCACCTAATTTTGCATTGCCTACAGTAAGGTTTAATTACCTTCCTCTTTCAATTTAACCAAGTCCTCTGCCAGAAAGAATTTTAAAGAAGCATTTGAGTGAAAAGTCCTCATGTGTCAAGAGCTGAAACATGGTCTTGGGATAATAGACAGAGTAGGCCTGGCTTACTTTGCTCCCTTATGAACTGTGCTACCCTGAAAGAGGCACTCATCTATATTATAGGTTTATAAATGTGAAATACCCGTCTTTTGCTACCTGTAAGATTTACCTTCTGTGTAAGACTCCTGTTTCTGAGTTTGGTTGGTTGAGCTCCGTGGTGTGACACAAGCATGTAGAAAACACAAGTGAAATACCAGAGAATGTCTCTCTCTTCCTTTAATATTTTTATGAATGTGAACGTTGAGCTTGGATGTATGTCTGCACCATGTGCGAGCCTGATGTCCTCAGAGGTCAGAAGAGGATAAGGAACCTTCTGGAACTGGAGTTCTAGGTAGCTGTGAACAACCATATTGATGCTGGGAATTAAACCTGGTTCCTCTAGAAGAACAACCAGCCATCTAAACACTGACCCAATCCCAGAAAGGAGCTTTGTCTTGTTTTTAGCACACTTCTGGCGAACTTCAGTAGATCAGAGGTTGCTTCAGTTCCCATCTGTCACTCTGCAGAGCAATTTGTAAGCACAGGTGCCACTCTGCTAGATGATAAATTTGGAATTTAGTCATTTCCTTTGGAATTTCTTGTTTTTTAAGGAATTATCATTGTATATTTTTAATCCACCCTTTGTTGAATTTCCTCTTAGTTTTTTTAATTTGTTGAGTTCTTTACATATTAGGTAGAATTCATCTGGTAGTTTTTAAAATCTGGAAGTTTTTATAAATAAATATTACCCGAGAAATGCTGTGGAGACCCATGCCTTTAATCCCAGCGCTAGGGAAGCAGAAGCAGGTGTATCCCTGAGTTTCAAATCATTCTGGTCTACAGAGAATTCCAGGTTGGCCAGGGCTACAGAAAGAAGCTTCTGCTGCAGCTTTTCTCCTAACGTGGCCTTTAACAGGCAAAGTTTAATTTATCAATATTTCCTTGTATGAATGACTCTTTACCAAGGCCTTGTTCTTAAGATTTCTTTTCTTTTCTTTTCTTTTCTTTTCTTTTCTTTTCTTTTCTTTTCTTTTCTTTTCTTTCTTTTTTTTTCTTTTTTTTTCTTTTTTTTTTCTATCTCGGTCTTAACATTTTTATTGGTGTCCTATTTTCTTGTTTTACAGGTAAGTCCATAATCTATTTTGATTGAATTCCCATGTAAGTTCTGAAATAGTCAAAGTTTCTGTTAGATCTCTGACTGTCAGTTTTGAGTAACACTACTGTTATTGCAAAGAGCTGTCTCTGCTCTATTGAATGTCCGCTTTAAAAGTCAATTAGGCATTTGGGGGGCAGTGGGGCCCATTCCCAGATTCTCCCTTTGTGTTTCTTTTTTGCCAATACTGGAAAATGTGTATTAAATCTCAATTTGGTAAGAAGATTCCCCATGCCTTTCTATTCGTTTCCAGGTTGTTTTGTCTCTTTTAATTTCTTTGCATTATTTTCCTAGTTTTAGAATTATATTATATTTAGAATTATATATATATATATATATGTTTTTCCCATTTATTATTATTTTTTTAACTTAATACACTTTACATCCTACCCACTGCCACCTCCTCATCACCCCTCCCACATTCCTTCTCTGAATTCCCCCATCCCTTTTCCTCTGACAATTAGGGTTCCTCCTGGATTTCCCCCTACCCTTACACGTCAAGTGTCTAAAAGGCTAGGCATATCCACTGCCCCTGAAACCAGACATGGGAGCCCTGTTAGAAAATATCCCACATGCAGGCTACAGCTTTTGGGAACACCCACCCCAAGTTATTCAGGACTGATATGAAATCCAGGCTGCATTTGTGCAGGGAGGCCAAGGTCTAACCTGTGTATGTTCTTTCATTGGTGGTTCAGTCTGTGGGAGCTTCAAAGTTCCAAGTTAATTGCTTCTGTTGGTCTTTTTATGGTGTGCCAGTCCCCTCTTGGTCACCAAATCCTTCCTTCTAATTCTTACATAAGAGTCCTCAAGTTCTGCCTGCTGTTTGTCTGTGGGTACCTACATATGTCTGAGTCAGCTGCTCGTTGGAGCCTCTCTGGTGACAGCCATGCTAGATTCCTGTCTGTAAGCATAACAGAGCATCATGAATGGTGTTAGGGATTAGTGTTTGCCCATGGGATGCATCTCTAGTTGGGCCAGTTATTGGTTGGCCATTCTATAAGTCTTTGATCCATCCCCTGTCCCTGCATTTCTTGAAGACAGGAAAGATTTTGGGTCAAGATTCTTGGATGGGATGGTGTCTCTGTTGTTCCATTGAGGTTCCTGCCTTGGCTACAGGAGGTGGCCTCTTTGGGTACCATATCCCAAATGCTGTGAGTAACAGCTAAGGATGCTTCCATTGATCTTGGGGACCTCCCTTATCCCAGGTCTTTCTCATCTTAGAGTTGCCCATGCCTACCCCTGTCAATTGCAGTTTTCCACTCATTCTCCTGTCCTTTTGGCCATCCCTCCTTCTCCTCCCCACACCTGTTCCTGAATTCCCCCCCATTTCCCTTCTTATCCCCTTTTCCACCCAGTTCCCTCCCTCCATCTGACTCTAATGACATTTTTATTCCCCCTCTATGTGAGTTCCAAGCATTCTCCATTGTGCCTTCCTTCTTGTTTAACTTCTTTGGGTTTGTAGAATGTACCATGAGTATCCTGTATTTTATGGCTAATATCATTTATTAGTGAATACATACCAGGCATGTCGTTTTGGGATTGGGATACATCAATCAGGATGATACTCTCTGCCCATTTGCCAGCAAAATTCATGATGTCTTTTTTTTTTCAATAATTGAATAGTATTCCATTCTGTAGATGTACCACATCTTCTGTATCCATGCCTCAGCTGAGGGTCATCTAGGTTCTTTTAGCTTCTGACTATCATGAATAAAATTGAGCAAGTGTTTGTGGGATGGTGGAGAATCTTTTGTTTATATGCTCAGGAGTGGTATAGCTATGTCTTGAGTTAGAACTATTCCCATTTTTCTGAGAAACCTCCAAATGGCACTACCAACAGCAATGGAGGAATGTTCCCATTATCCACATCCCCACCAGCTGTGTTTTTATTGATGTGAAGGTCAAGTCCAGATCTCACACAGGCAGAGCATTGCTCTACCACAGTACTGCTCCCTTAGCCTCTATGTATGGTTTAACATAATTTCCCGGAATTATCGTAGACATATTTTAATGGTACTCCATACTCCAAGAATTCCTTTTCACTTTAAATGTCAAAGGGGATCAGGGAAGCATTCTGTGAGGTACAACAGTGTGTAAATAGAATTGCTATTTCCCTTTTCCTCTTTTATTCTTAGTACTGGTTAGCCCCATTCTATTTCCAATTACGTAAGTGTACAAGTCTCCTGTAAACATAAGTTTGGGAAGAGACAGAGTCTGGATTCCAACTCAAATCTAAACCATTTATTTTTTTTACCTCCTGTCTCTAGGATTGTATTATCTTTAACTGTGAATGAAACTGAGAATGGCTGCTTTTCATACTCCAAGATGAAAATTGTCATAACCTAAGGAGTACCATGTGCAATCATATGTGCACATAAACTTACTGATGACCAGTGACAGAGCACCCATACTTCTGACAGATGAGAAAGTTGTGTCCTGTAACTAATGGGCATTGAGAATATGGTCAGTCCAAGTGGATTTCATGCACTTAGACGACCACAAATCATAGCTTTTGCACTGGGGAGAACCAGCTGCTGGAAGTCATGAACTCATGACCGCTGGAGCTGTGCCCACTATTGCTGCCTGTCATTATGAGAATTTCAAGCAGCATATAACTAGTCAGAATACAGGCTATAATTTCCTCTGAGGTCATACAGATTTACATTATTATATGTTGCAGATTTTCTGTCTATTTCTCAGAGAACAGTAGTAATCTCAAAAATCAGTAGTTTGATCTGGGGGACTATAGGACAAAATCCAATTTTTTTTTTAGGTGAAAACCTTATGCATAATTCAGCTTACTCCAAAGCTTGGACTTTGAAAACAATGTCTGCCCCATTTTACTTTTCATCTAAATTTGGGTTGAAAAGTGTTTATTATCAGAGTGGGTGACTTTTGAGAGACTAGACACCCTTCACATGCAGACCCTTTAAGCACCCATCAAAAAGAGATGGATTGCTATTTGGTGCTCTGGTTTCCTACCTTTCACTTCTCTCCCTTCTTATTTCACTTTCATTCCTATCATGGCTATGGCTCCGCAGCTCTTATGAAATTTATATTTATTTTAAACTCAATAGATGTCAGTTCTATAAATTAGTTCCATATATTATGCTTCAAATTTGGCATATGTGTAACAGAGAGACTCCTCTGGTAGAATAGCAATGATTTGATTTACTGTGATTCTTACCATTACTGAAGTGGACTAGCAGGGTAACCCAAGGAAGAATAAGGTGTAATTGCTTGACTACAGTGGTGGTCGCATCCTTCCAGGACATCCTCTCAATACCAAAGAAGGAGGAGGACTTAAAGGAGGAATATTCTTTATTAGGGAAATAGGGAAGATAAAAAATGAGAGCAAAATGTAGCATGGGTGCATCATTGGAATCTGAGGTAAATATTACCTACTCTGGAATAGTCTGTGAAGATATTTAAAAGCCAGTACATCTACATGTGTTTCTCCTACAACTTTCATAGAATAAATGGGCTTAGAAAGAGGAAGTTGCTAACACCATCTTAACAATTGTATTATAAAGAGAAGGCAAAATTATAAAAATACAGGAAGATTAGTATACTGTGTTTTGTTTCAGTATTAATTTACTTTCTTCTGACAACAATTTATATTTATTTCTTCAGTAACTAATAAAGAGCATCCGCTTTCAGTAATAAGACTTGATACTACTTATGCTCACTAGACTAACACCAGCGTGTGACTTACTGAATATATGCCTGTTATTCTGTGCAAGTCCTCACTTACTAGTAAGCTGGTTAATTTATTATTATTATTATTATTATTATTATTATTATTATTATATTTCCATTATGAGAAATGAAATAAAATGTGTGGATTACATGACTTAACATACACATTTCATTTTAAAGGTTTCTAATTTATCATCAAATATCTTGTCTTTTAATCTCTATATTCATCTTATTTTTTAAATATTGAAGACTGGATTTCATTCCATTCCTGAAATTGCTTTATTTTTGCAAACCTTGGTAGATAAATTGTGAGCGGGTTTTAATGACCCATGAAGCTGGTAATACCTACTACTTAGCTGACCTCTGAAAAAATTCAAACATACCTAGATAACAAATTATGTGTTAGACACATAGAATTCAAATTCAGTGTTCTAATATAAATATTTAGACCAATATGCTTCTGAAGAAAATTCTTATGACTTTTCAGGACTTTATTTCTGTGAAGAAACAATATCATCACAGCAATTCTCATAAAGGAAAACATTTAATTGGGGCTGGCTTACAGTTTCAGAAGTTTAATCAATTTTCATGGTGTGAAGCATGACAGAGTACAGTCAGACTGACACTGAGAAGGAGCTGAGAGTTCTACACCGTGATACACTAGGAACATAAGGAAACTGTATATTACACTGGGCCTGGAATGAACATATTAGACCTAAAAGCCTGTCTCTTCCACCAAGGACACACCTCTTAATAGTGCCAGTCTCTTTGGACCCAGGTTTCAGTCTGTTGGGCCAAACCTATTCAAATAACCACAGTGATTATAATTTAAACCTGAAGATTGTTTCCTATCCAAACAGAGACTTTCTGTTCTGTTCTTTCTTTTCTTCCTCCTCTCCCTCCTTTTTCCTTCTTCCTCATCTTCCTCTATTTTCTTCTTTTTTTGATAGATCCAATTAGGATCACATGCCTTTACCTCCTACTAACTGTCTAAAAAAACGCTAAGTAAGTGATATGCTGGTGTATATTTATTTAATAAACAAGCTCTGGTGTGGGAGTATAGATTGAGAACACTGGGTTGTAGTGTTTCTTGATTTCTTTGATATAAATTTTTCCATCAGACCCAGTTTTTGCCACTGACTGTTGCATGTGGAGTTGAAAGAAGATGTGCAGTGGAGCAGCAATACACAGTGTCATGCAGATAGAATGTATGCAACCTGGAAAGGGTAGAGAACAACACAGTTTACACCAGGAAGAAGTGATAAATTGTGAGTGTCTATTATTTTAACATATACCTAGGTGTAAGTTTATATGCCTTACCATTTAATAATGATTGTGTCAGCAAACAGTTATGTATCTTATGAGATAAGACATACTGAATCCAGTTGTTCTAGACCTGCAAGGTATCAGTTCTTTCTGACTGTGCAATTCTGGTGTCAGTAAATGTGTGAGCATTTATTTGATTAAAATAATGATCCTAAGGACCAAGAAGGCATTCAGAAATCAAGGCCTATGTCTCTTCCAATGTTATTTCAAATGGTTACAAACTATCTTGTGTGTTGTCTTATGTCTTATAAACCCTATATAAACAACATTTTTTTTCTTTTTTTCGGAGCTGGAGACCGAACCCAGGGCCTTGCACTTCCTAGTCAAGTGTTCTACCGCTGAGCTAAATCCCCAAACCCAACAACAATTTTTTAAACATAACACACTTTTATACCTTAAACCTTTTCAAAAATGTCTTCAACCTTGAATGACATCACTTTATCCTCCTAGCATTCGCACTATTGTATATTTCTTTTTCTAGAAATATCACAAATGCTGCGGGCATCCATTTCCTTCTGTGGGAAACTCCCATTCTCCTTGATGTTTTTGCAGCTCTTTGTAGTTCATTTGAACTCAGCTTCACTTATGTAGCAAACTTCTGTTACTCAGCAAATTATCAGTTACCCTGGTATCATTCCATACTCAACTCATTAATAACTTTAAAATGATCTGTAAATACTTGTTTAATAGGACAAATTGTGGAGAATGCATGAGACAGTATGAGAAACTGACCAAAATTTAAAACTTTTTGAGGTTAGATGATGTGATCATTATTTTTCCTGGTAACGCAAAACCAGTTTATTGGATATCTAGCCATATCTTGGAACTGGAGAACATCATGGGGACTCAAGAAGTTACCAGAGGAGGATTTCAGAGAACAAATGGCACTCAAAACCAAAAAGTTCAAATTGTATAACTATGTTTACAAATTATTTTATTCTGATTTGATGTGCTTTATTGTGTTCTCAGAATAAAGCCAAATGTTTCCAGCATAAAGACAGATTAGTCTTTGTATGGGTGATGCCTCAGTTGGGGGAAGCGGGGAGGGAATGTCATGTATCTCTGTAGCTTGAGGGAAGCTTGGCTCCATAAACATAAAGGGCAAGTAAGTGCCTCATCACAGCCTCTGTTGTGTTCTCAGCTCTTTCTCTGGAGTCCTCTGTGCTCCTGAAGGCTAAGCATTGATGATCCAGTGTGTGAAGGAGGCTCTAAAGTAAAAAAACACCCCAGGTGCTCTTGGAGAGAAAGTGGTGCAGGATCTTCCTGTGGTTCTGCATTGTTTTTTTCTCCCAATCTTTTACCCTAAGCTGTCACCTAGTATTAGAAGTTTAAATTTCATGTTTAGACATCCAAAGAGTACACTGAAATGTTGCAGACCCTTACTAAACATTTGTATAATTTTGTTTATGGTTAGTTCAATGATTGTAATGGCACATCAAAGAAGTCATATTTCTTATTAACCATTGTTTCACAATGATTCTTTTAAGGATGTTTATTTTAACAATTTGATTTCTTTCTGGTGTTATGAAGAATCTACCTTTACTAAGGAACTATAATTCAATCTAGTAATTTTTTCTTTCCTTTTGCTTTTCTCTCCTCTTTCTCCACAATGAGGTCACTCTGACACCATGGTGTTCTCTTACATGCGGTCTTCTTTTGTATCATCAGTTCCTGCTATGCCCTCATCTGGGATCTCAAGATGGACTGGGGTCTCTTTGATAAGAATGCAGGAGAAAACACTTTCCTCTGGGAATAAATTGTATACCCTCAAAAAGCATGTATGGAATATTCACACTTATCTTAGATATATCTGCAGTTAGGTCATACAGCAGTACTGACACAGGTCTAGTTAACTAATATGATTACAAAACAATTATCCCAGATGCCAATATAGCTCGAAAACACCTTATCTTGTTTTTCTGCTGCGTAGTAAATGCAGTGGGACATTTGTTAGAAGTGAGTACCAACCCAATTAGAGTGGGAGAAAAAATATATATGTTATATGTTGTATATAATGTATTTTATATATAATATAATATTTTATGAATTTACTGGTATATTAGAGTTACAGGACTATGAGATGCTGAATTTTAAATTAAAAGAAAAGATCCTTACACAGATGATTTAGTAAAGGTAAATGTGGTGATTTGATCTTGAAAACATTAAGCCAAGAACTGGGAATCTAGCTCTCTGTATCCAATCCCAGCTGTACAACAACTAGGCCATTCAGACAGAGAAGTCCACAGAAGATTATTAAAGTAAGGATGTTAGACTACATTAGCTCTTTATATTTTTATTGGCCTAAAGTTCTCTTTGGATAGCATAGATATATAGTTAATAATTTTTAAGATTTTTATATTTTTTTCATGTATATGACTACATTGTAGCTGTCTTCAGACACAGCAGAAGAGGGCATCACATCCCCTTACAGATGGTTGTGAGCCACCATGTGGTTGCTGTGATTTGAACTCAGGACATCTTGAAGAGCAGTCAGTGTTTTTAACTGCTGAACCATCTCTCTAAGACTGAGTTAATCTTTTGACCTATATCAAAATGTCACCATTATGTCAGATTTGTGTTTTGAAAAGTATATGACTGTGGGGTGCTGGGTAGAGAAAGTTGCCTGTGAGGACTGGAGCAGCATGCATGAGCCATATGCTGTATGCATAAGGGCCTCGGGTGAACCCTTGCAGGGAAGCAGTGATCCTGACATGAGAATTTAGGAAACATCACTGTTCATTGAATATACTTTTTACAATTCTAAACTAAAGGGAAACAAAGGGCAGGGCCAGGTGACAGCAGGCATGCACAATCAGGCACTGGATGGAGATTTCAGTCCCTAGTACCGTTAGAAAGAAAGAAAGAAAGCAGGGTCAGGTAAAGCTGCTTCATATTCACCACATGTGTGCTTCTTATTACTTTTGTGCTGTTTGGTAAAAAATGGGACACATTTGTTTCCAGTGCTGACTGTGTAAGATCAGTGTCTCTATATCAATGTAGTTTGTTTTCTGTCATAGACTTCTCATTTATAGACTTCCATACAGTGAGATTGGCGAATAGATTTTGTCAGTCACTTTCTTTATTATTACATATTTAATGCGATAGAAAATAAAGTTATACTTTCTTGAAATATAATTGCAAATTTTTAAGAAAAACGTGAAGAATCCAGTGTGCAGTCCAGTTTACCTTCATTCTGAAATCCTGTTATAGTCCTCATTCAAATTCTGCCTGCCTCCTCTCAATGGGGAACCTAGGTTCAGTGTGTGTGTAATGAAACTGGGAAGGGGACCACGAAAGGGATAAAATAAGCTGTTAAGCCAGGAGGGCATGGGAGTGAACACCACATGTGACATGAAAATAGAAGAGGAGCCACTGTGTGGCAAGAAGAGGGGTTAGGGCTGGGGGGCAGGAATGAATCTGAAAAATTCAGAATGGAGATTGTGGAGATGCCATACCAAAAACTTTTGCTGATTTTTGCTGGCATAATTTTTTTTATTTGAAAGCTAATTGTCAGCTCATTGATAATGTTTAATACTGAATAATCAAAACATTTACAGTTATGGAGTCAAATGGGATGGATAATTACAAATGTTTGTCTCTAGGGAGTGGAAAAAGAAAGCAGTACAAGGGGACTGATTGTAGGTTCTTAACTTTCTAGTGGTGATGAATACACTTGGTTAAAGTTAAAATAGGGTTGGAGGAATGGCTCAGGAACTCAGGAAACCTGCTGATCTTTGAGAGGAACTTGCTCAGTTCCTAGTACCCCATGACAGCTCACAGCCATCTCCAATTCCAATGGCAGGAACTCATTCTCTTCTCCTAGCTTCTGAAGGGACAAGGTACACACAAGGTACACATATATACATGACAGCAAACACTCACACACATAAAAGAAGAATACTTTTCAACAGTAAATTAAATAAATAATATAGCTTAGTACCTAGGAGTTCTATTTACCAAAATGACACAGCCGTGAAATACACTTTAAAGTGCTAATTTTGATTAAAAATAAGTAAATTATATGTTCCGGGATCTGTTGGCAGTTGAATTCTTAAGAATCTTGGATAAACTGCATTAGCAGAATACTATGATCAGTGATGCTTCTCGAATCCAAACCTCGATTTATTTTTCAACATCAAAATAAAAGGCAACAGTTATGTGTGGGATGAAGAGATTACAGTCTGCACATTGTGTCTGACACTAATATCTGGGAGAGAGAAGTGTTTCTAGTTGAGACTTCATCGTCTCAATCTTTCAATTAGTATTACTCTGACTACCATTCATTGACAGTGACTCTTTATATTTCTGGGTCAATACATGTGATTAGTAGGCAGTTCTCTTTTTTAATAACTTCTTTCATTTTCTCTCATTTTAACAATTTTTTGCTTCTTTAATTGTATATTTTTATATTTTCATTAAAAATGTTATGTACTTTTCTAGTTTCCTGTCCATAAGATCCCTAAGCAGTCCCCTTCCAATTCTTCTATAACCAACCTTACTGCCCCTTGGCATTTCCATAAACTGGGAGTTAATCCTAGGAATGAAACCAAAGGGCTTCTCCTTCCTTTGGTGCCCAACATGGCCATCCTCTCCTACATAAACAGTTGGAGCACTAGGTCTGTCCATATACATTCTTTGAATATTGGTTTAACCTGAAACTTCTGTTTTGTTGGCATTGTTGTTCTCATGGTGTTGAACCCCCTTCAGTTCTTGTAATCCTTTCTCAAAATCTAACAACAAAAGGTCCATTCTCAGTTGACTGGTTTGCCACTGGCTTTCACTTCTGTATTGGACGTTCTCTACCTGTGTCTCTCAGGAAGCAACTATATCCTGTTCCTGGCCGCATGCACTTCAAAGCTTCAACCCTCTTATCTAGTTTTGGTGGCTGGTATATATATATATATATAATAGATAATATATATATATACATATGATAATATAATAGATTATATATATACACACACACATACACATATATATTTTGGTGGCTCCTACAAATGAGATTAGGTATAATTTTGACATTGATTCTTTGGAACAAACAAGCTCAATTATTTAGAATCCACAAATGACAATGCCAAATAGACTCCCTCCTGTTCTTATGAAACTAGTAATGTTGAGGTGTCCCTGGACCTGAAGCCATTACTCTCCATGCCCATCCAAATGAATCTCATGTATTGTCTGAAGTAAAACCATGATAAAATATCCAAAACCCTCAAGTCTGGCACTGGGAAAACAGCATGGTAGTTATTAGAGAACTGACATATAATGGGACTACAGAACCACATTCTATGGCACATGTTGTCCTTTGCTTTACTGATGTCTCATAATTTATGATAAAATAAGGATTTGGGAGCTTATCATTTGATGTAGGTACAGAGTATCTACACTGTTATATTCATTCTATAGCTGTGCCACCTTTGTTGACAAAATCATTGCAAAAAAATTGAAAAGGTAAACTGAATTTATGAGTACATATTAAGAATATTATAAAGTTCCCTATCAATGAATGTACAATAAGAAAATGTAATAAAATATACATTCAATTAAAGGTCTATAGGGAAAATACTGGCCCTTGGGAATCAGAGAAATACCTGGAAATTGAATTGTACGGCACAGGAATGGACCTGGGAATAAAATAATTATTCAGAAGAATCTCTTCCACTCCATCTTCCTAGATCCTTTGTACCCATACCAAGGCCCTTTCTTTCTCTATTCAGAGCATGTAACCAATAATGAACAAAGAGAATTCTATAGATTTAGAGATATGTAGTATTTAAACGTTTCTCCTGTGTCACAGTAGACTCTCTTGTAAAGGTCACCCTCGAATGTGGTCAATGTAAATATAGCAGTTCAGCAGGTAGGCCATTGCAATTCTCAGTGTTATCATCATTAGGCCCTCCCTGAAAAATCTCTTGTATCCTGCAGAGACCTAGCTTCTTTTGTGATGTCACGAGTGTTGTCCTGACTGCAACTGCCTTTCAGATATTCCTTCAGTGCCCCTAGGGTTTACTAATTGGCTCCTAATTCAGAGTAAACAGCCATTTGGGAGGGAGAACAAAGAGGAAGATGATATCAGAGATGGAGAAAAGGAAGCTGCCCTTCTGTCTTTGTATAAAAAGGGAAGAAATACATGGTCTATGGGAAAGCTTGGTGAGTCCTGCGTTGGGTTTGAGTGAATTCTCTGAAGAGATAGCCTTGATCTGAGCCTCCCACATACGGGTATCAGGAGTTGTGAGCCTCTCAGAAGCATCTGGATTTCCATGCTTGTTATGGTTCCTGGACATCAGAGAGTTTATATCATTAATTTCTTACAAAATCCATGAGTTAGGAAGGGCATAGTTGTTTACCTGAGAGCACATGACACTTATTCTTTTTCACACAGAAGAAAAAGGAAGAAGGGAAAGACAGGTATTGTGTCTTCAGCTCAGAGTAAACTCCTCCATGATTTGCATTCATTTAGTGCAGTTTTTGTCTGGCCCTGTTATCTGGGATAGAGAAGTGATCGTATTAGACACTTCATTGTCCCCATCTTTTCACTAGTATATCTCTGACTACCATTCCTTGTCAATGATTTTTTAGATTTCTGAGTCAATAGGTGTTATTAGTTGGTTGTGCTCTTTTCTTTAATTTCTTTCATTTTTTTTTATTTTTACCATATTTTATTCCTTATTATTAATTGGATATTTTTATATTTATATTCAAATGTTATTTCCTTTCCCAATTTCCTGCCCATAAGACCACTAGCCATGTTTTTTGTTCTTGTTCTATTATGCCCCTTACTCCTCATTTATGATCCATTGACCTGTGAGTCTAACCCAGGGAGAACAAAAGGGTTGTCCTTCCATTGATGCTTAAGAAGGACATACTCTGCCACATATGCAGTTCCAGCCATAGTTCTGACCATGTACCTATTTTGAATATTGGTTTAGTACCAGAAAGCACTGATTCTTTTGCATTGATGTTCATATGTGGTTAAAGCCCCTTCACCTCTTGTAATACTTTTTCAAAATCTACCAACAAGAAGTCCATTTTAAGTTCACTGGTTTGCCACTAGCACTCACTTCTGAATTTTTTCTAAGGAAAGATCTATATCTGGTTCCTGGCAGATTGCACTTCTTAGGTTCATCAATATTATCTAGTTTTGGTGGCATATATATATATATATATATTCACACATAGATGGCTCCTGCAGTGAGGAAGTAAGGTGGAATTTTAACATGGATTCTGTTCAACTAGGTCAAGAATGTAGAATCCATGTTGGGGATTTGGCTCAGGGGAAGAGCCCTTGCCTAGTAAGCGCAAAAACCTGGGTTCGGTTCCCAGCTCCGCAAAAAAGAAATAAAAAGATAGAATTCACAAATAAAAATGCAAAAGAGACTCCCTCCTGTTCTTATGAATCTACTGAAGTTGAGGGTTCCCAGGACATCAGTCATTCCTCTCCCGGCCCATCCTCCTGAATCTTTTGTTTGGCCTGAAGAATGAATCATGGAAAAGCATCCAAAACCCTGAAATCTTACCTGGGACACTGGAAGGTTGATACTGTAGTACTGATATCAAAAAGGTCAAGAGAACAAATTCGATACTCCATGTGGTCCTTTGCTTTACTGATGTCTGAAATTTGTTGAAAAAAAAATTAAGAATTTAGGAGTTTACTATTCGAAGTAGGTACACAATATTTACCCTGTCATACTCACTGTGTACCTAGTCCCCTTTTTTGGCAAAATCATTGAAATAATTGAATTGGAATACAATTTTTGCGTACATATTCAGGAATATATATAATGTCCCCTCTCAAGAAATGTAGAAAAAAATTATTACAATATTTCATCAATTGAAGGTCTGTAGGGAAAATACTTGCCTTTGAAAAACAGAGAAAACCTAGGAAATTGAAGAGTATGTCACAGGAATGGACCAGTGAATACAATTATTATCTGGAAGAATCTGCTCCACTCCATTTTCCTAGATCCATTGTACCCATAACAAACCCCTATCTTTCTCTATTCAGAGCATGTAACCACTAATGAAACAATAGAAGTACTTAGCATTAGAGAGATGGAGTATGTAAAGGTTTCCACTGTGTCACAGGAAACACACCTGGAAAAGGCATGGTCAAATCTGTTCAATGTAAGGAAAGCTGTTTAGCAGGTAGGCCATGGCATCTCTCAGTGACATCATCATTAGGAACTGCCTGAAATGTCTCTTGTATCCTGGAGAGCTCTAGCTATTTCTGTGATGTCACAAGTGTTGTCCTGACTGCAACTGCCTTTCAGATATTCCCTCAGTACCACTAAGGTTTATTAATTGGCCTCTAATTCACAGTAAACACACATTTGGGAGTGAGAAGGAAGAGGGTAAAAACTACAGTGATGGGGAGAAAGAAGTTGGCCCTTTGTATTTGTATAAAAAAGGAAGAAATACTTGGAACATTGGAAAGCTCAGTGAGCCCTGGTTAGGGGTTGAGTGGGTTACCTGAAGAGATAGCCTTTATCTGAGACTTCAACATATGGAAATCAGGAACTGAGTTCCTCCCAGAAGCATCTGGACATCCCTGTTTGTTATGGTTCCTTGAAGTCAGAGAGTTTATATCATTAATTTCCTTATTCCAAAAGCCAGTTGTTGGAAAGGACCCAGTTGTTTCCTGAGAGCTCATGGCTTTTATAATTTTTCCCAGAAGAGAAAGATCCTAAGGAAGAAGGGAAAGAAAAGTATTCTTTCCTCAGCTCAGAGTAAACTCCTCCTTGCTGTGGATCCCTATAGTGCAGTTTGGGTATGACACTGATATCTGGGAGAGAGAAGTGTTTCTAGTTGAGTCTTCATTATCTCATTCTTTCCACTAGTATTATTCTGACTACCATTCCCTGTCAGTTACCCTTTAGATTTCTGAGTGAATAGGTGTTTTTAGCTGGCAGTTAACTTTTCCTTTTTCTCTCATTTTTTTTTTATTTTTTATCAATTTTTATTGCTTTTTCTAATTGGATATTTTTATATTTACATTTCAAATATTATTTCCCAGACTCCTGTCCATGAGATCCCTAAACAGTCCCACTAACCTTCTTCTATAACCCCCTTACTGCACCTTGACATTCCCTTGAACTTGGAGGCAAACTAGGGAGGAGAAAGGGCTTCTCCTTCCATTGGGACCCAACAAGGCCATCCTCTGCTACCTATGCAGCTGGAGCCATTGGTCTGTCCATACACAGTCTTTGAATATTGGTTTAGTACCAGAAAGCTCTGCTTAGTTGAATTGTTGTTCTTATGGGGTTTAAAGTCCATTCAGCTCTTGTAATCATTGCTACAAACATGAGGTCCATTTTCAGTTCTCTGGTTTGCCACTAGCATTCACTTCTGTATTTGACATGCTCTAGCTGTATCTCTCATGAAAAAGCTGTATCCAGTTTCTCGCAGAATGTTCTTCTTAGCTTCAACAATCCTATCTAGTTTTGGTGCCATATATATATATATATATATATATATATATATATATATATATATATATATATATATTCTTTTGGTGGTTCCTACCACTATGAATTTTGATGGAATATTTACTTGGATTCTGTGTAACTAGGTCAACAATATAGGATCCACAAATGACAATGTCAAATAGACTCCCTCCTGTTCTTATAACCTATTGAAGTTGAGGTTGAGGAGTTCCACTCATGGAAAGGGCACCCTCAACTCTGGTCAATGTAAGTAAAGCTGTTCAGCAGGTAGGCTGTGGCAATTCTCAGTGACATCATCATTAGGCCCTCCATGAAATATCTCTTGAACCCTGGAGAAGTCTAGCTTCTTCTGTGATGTCACACGTGTTGTCATGACAGCAACTGCCTCTCAGATATTCCTTCAGTACACCTAGGGTTTATTAATTGGCCTCTAGTTCAGTGTTTAGTGCCATTTGGGAGGGAGAACAAATATTATGAAGAGATCAGAGATGGGGAGAAGGAAACTGGCCTTCTGTCTTGGTATAAAAGAAGAAGAAATATGTGGTCGATTGGAAAGCTCAGTGAGATCTGGGTAGGGGTAGAGTGGGTTCTTCAAGGAGAGAGTCTTGATCTGAGCCTTCCACATATGTGAATCAGGAGCTGGGAGCCTCTCAGAATCATCTGGACTTACCTGTTCTCATGCTTCTAAGAAGTCAGAGAGTTTATATCGTTACTTTTTTTCTCCCAAAAATCAAGTCTTTGGAAGGGCATCATTGTTTTCCTGAGAGCTCATGGGTTTTAGTCTTTTTGCCCAGAAGAAAATGTGGTGAGGATGACAAAGTATTGTGAACGTATTGAAGACAAGAATTGTGTCCTCAGCTCAGAGTAAACTCCTCCATGCCTTGGATTACAACAGTTCAGGTTGTTTCTGACACTGATATCTGGAAAAGTGAACACCTTCTGGTTAAGACTTCATCGTCTCAGTTTTTCCACTCTTTTTTCTCTTATGTCTCACACACAAGTAATTGACTTGCTCTTTGTTGTTGGGGGATGCTGGATTGATCCAAGAGATGAGGCGTATACTCCACAAATTAGTTAAAACCAATGTCAATAAAAGAAATCAGAATTCCTCTTCTCTCTTGAGAAAGCGTTCTGTGCATGAGCAATGCTTACATTTTAAACTTTAAGAGCTATGACTTGAAAACAGTAACAACTGAATCCCACTTTTCAAACAGCATTTCTCAGATGTCTAGTGACTCGACTTTGATTTCATGTACTTGTAATTGCTCAGTTCTCATGATTGTAGGATTGAACTAGGTCATTACTGGACATAATTGTGTAGGGACAGTAAGAACTTAGACAATTCTTCAAGTTGGAAAACCTAAGAAACCATCCTAGCAACAGCTTAATCCAAAATGGAGAAATCTGTGCTTGTGTAAAGTCCAGAGTTCTTGGACACTCCAATCTGTTGAAATATTAACTCTGCCAAACCCATTAGACTGCTTCTGTTACTCTTAACTGTTTTAATCTCATGAAATTTTTGCCTCTCTCCTTTTCTCTCTTTATAAATATCCCTCTAAACATGTAACACTTTGCACTTTAAAAGTTGTCTTTTGTCCTATAGTAGAATATTTATAGTCAAATTCTTGAGTTTCATAAAAGTAGGTGATTTATTGTAGTAAAATATTCTATTCACACTTTATTGTATTAATTTTATTAATTCATCAAAACTGACCTATTTATATTATCTACTTATCCTTTAAACTATAAAAGCTTTGATTTATTGAAGTCTTTACAGTCTTTTAGAATATTGGCTGTATCACTCTTATACGTATTCAGGATGGATCATGTGTACTTCTTATGTCTTCTACTAATAGTATGCTTTATAACTATGCCAATCCATGATTTTTGTTATATATTTTAAGACTATTTTGAGTGCAATATTTCCCTGATTTCTCTCCCATGGTTAGAAATTGTAATACAGAAGAGATAATGAGTTTTGTGTGTTAATTTTGCATTCCACTACCTCATGAATGTATTTTCAGCTTTAAGAAACTTATTTTTTCAGAGAAAAATTGTCTCTATGATCACTTCTAGATAATTCACAGTGGTCTTGGCATTTTAAATATCCACAATATTTTTTTTATCCACAATATTTTATTATATATTATAAGATTATTGTGAGGGGTATTTTTCAATAGATTTTCTAAAAGTATGATTTGGATTGGTGTAAAGGAAGGCTAAGGAATTTTGTGTGTTCCTATTGTATTCTGCTTTTATGAATGTATTTTGCACTCTTAAGAGACTGATAAAATTTTAGAGTTTTTAAAGTGGTACCATGATATCTGCATATGAGAACAATTTAACTTCTTAATTTTTATTGTATTACCTGGATCTTCTTCAGTTGTCATAGAGCTTTAGCTAAAATTAAAAATACTGTATTACATAGGTATGAAACCAGAGTATATACTTTTCTTGTTCCTGATTGCAGTGGAACTGCTTTGAACTTTTCTCCCTTTATCACAACGATAGTGGTGGGCTTGCTCTACTTTGCCTTTATTATGTTGAACTATATCATCTATAGCTATAACTTCTCCAGGACTTCTGCCTTGAATGAATATATTATTTTTTACCAGTAATTTTTTAATTTTTTTTGCACCTAATAAAATAATGGTGTCTTTGTGGCTTTTATCATTCTATATACTAGCGTATATTTGTGTATATATATATATACATATATATGTATACACAAACACACAAAAACACACACACACACACACTCACACACACACACACATATATATATATATATATATATATATATATATATATATATATATATATATATATATATATATATGTGATAAACCAACTTGTATGTCTCGCATTTAAGAACGCTTACCTGGTTGAAGAATAATTTTAACTTCGTCTTTAATCTGTTCACAAGGATTCTATTGAGAATATGTATGTATCAGTGGAAATTAGTCTGTAATACTCACTCTTCCTCTCTTTCTGTCAGTAGTCTGTAATTCTTTCTCCCTCTCTCTGTACCTTTCTGTTTTCTTCTTATCCTCCTGTCTCAATCTTTCTCCTTTTTTCTCTGTCAATTGTTGGATAATTCCAGATTTAAAATAGAATTTTAATGTATTCAATGCTTTTGTCCACTTTATGGAATAGTCTAAGAAACTGTCAATGCTCTTTAAATGTCTAATCAAATTTTTAAACTGAATACATGTGGTCCTATGATATTTTCGGTGGGAGATATTAAATACCTGACTTTGTGTCATTGTTTAGTATAGTGCTGTTTAAATTATGCACATTGAGCTGATTTAATATTGGTATAACAAATACATATAGTAAATCATTAATATTTTAAAAAATATTATTGATTTCTGACTGTAAATATAAAAAGTGTTTTCTCCACGTCTCCTCTCTTCTCTTTTATTTTGTTAATCCCACTCTTTCTTTACTTAATTTGGCCAGAGGTTATGAGAATCTTGTTAATACTTTCCAAGAATGAACTCTTCTTTCATTCATTATATTGTTGTGTTCATTTTATTGATTTGAGCCATGATGAGTTGGATATACATATTATACCCCTTCCAAAAGGCTTAAAAGCCATCCTGAAAAAAGGGCAAAGAGACTGTAGGTGCAAAATTGTGGGTTACATCAGAGGGAAATCGTGTCTTCAGGATATGAGAAGTGCTGTCCTCATGACACATAGAAGCTGTGGTTTCCTGCACAGCATCAAGCCAGCCAACAGTCAAGAATGCAGTGAAAAGGCCTGAAAGCTGTTACTCCTAACTGACACACTATGGACAGTTAGTGTCTTCTGATGGAGGTTTGATCATTAGTTGTAAGGGTTTATCATGGGGTTTTTAAATAGTATTTTAATGTAGAAGTTACAGAAAAGTAGGATTCAAAGAAATAGAGTGTTGTGGGTAAAATTAATGGGAAAAGTGTCATCAAAATACTTTGGTGGAAATTCTCAAGAAATTAAACAATTAACGTCTATTCTACAATTTTATGTACATACAGAATGTTTTATTACATAGGGAGATTTTATGAAGTGACCTTAATGAATTTTGTTAGCTACAACAGATCTGCCAATTCTGTGAGTTTATTGGGAGCACATTATATGATTTGACCTTAGTAAATTTAATTTAAAGTGGCTATTTTCAAAAATACTAAGCATTATTTGCATGTACACATTCAGCAATGAGCTTCTATTAATCAAAATAAAAAACTAAAGAACTATATATCAAGAAAAAATAATTAAATTGGGCTACATATCTAAAAAATATTCACAATTGAAGAAACTCAAATCAATAAGAATCTTATGGCAAATATGTATCATCCTTTTACATTATGGAAATGCAAAACGAAATTATTCTGAGATTTTTCATCCCTTTCAGAATACTTAGTTTAATAACACATGAGCCAACTTACCTTTACTGTGTTATGGAGAAAAGGGGAATATTCCTATTCTCCTGGTGGGAAGGCAAACTTCTATAACACCTTTTAAAATCAATATGATGTTTCTTCTGTAATATGGAAATCAATATGCCTAATGATATAACTCGAGGGGATATGTCCAAATGTTGATTCATCCTAGTATATAGACCCTTGATAATTTGGAAATATTCTAGTTGTTCCTTAACAAATGAAGGCATAAAGAAAAGGTGGTGCTTTTACAGATTGGAAAAAAGAAAGCATGTAATTTTCAGGACAAGGAATGTATCTTGAGAAAGTCATCATAATGAGGTAATCCAGATAAAAAAAGAAAAATGGGATACAAATTCACTTTAATCTGCATGTTAATTCTCAAAACGGTGTATCTGTATGATCAGCTTAGTGCCCCTTCTGCATTTTGGGAAGTACAAATGTTCTTAAGGATTTCTCAGGGAAACAGTCAGGAACAGGAATTTCAAATGTGAAGAAAAAGGGAAGAGGGCAACAATGGAGGGAATATAGAGAAGTACAGCAAAAATTGAGAGGCATTTGAGGCATTGAATGGAAACCTAATGTGATAGAAATACAAAATATTTTTTTTAATTATAAATCGAGGTAACTAAGGATTTATAGCTATAAGGACAGGAGATAAAACGTTGATTGGGTATATCTACGTAAAATTTCAAAACTAAGTATTTTATAAAATTATGGATTGCAACATTAAGTACACCTGAAACATTACAGATAATGAATAAATAGTCCTTAAGGGGACAGATGTGATTATGTCTATTTTAAAAATAATATCTTATATTATAAACAGTATATTCATTTGTTTATATTTTGAATGACATTGCCCAAACTGGTATTTTTCTTGAATTCCCAAACCCATTTTGATCCTCTTCGTTTCTAATATGGTACTCCCCCATCTCCTTGCCCACTTCCACTTTAACCCTCCAACATCCCCCTTCTCTGGGATATGACGTCTCCACAGGACCAATTGACTACCTTCCCAGATATGGCAGATGAGGCAGTTGTCTTCTCCATATGTTCTACGGTCTATGTAGCAGAAGCCATTGCCTGAACCAAGTATTTTCTAGTTGGTAGTAAATTTCCTGAGTCTCTGAAATGTAAACTTAATGAGTCTGTTGTTCTACATATTAGACTCCAGTCTCCTTCAGATCCTTCAGGCATTCCCCTAACTCTTCTTTTCTGGCTGTCAGGTTCTGTCCAATGGTTAGCTGTATCTACATCTGTCATGGTCAGATGATGGCGGAGCCCCTCAGAGGACAGACATATTAGGGTCTTATATGCAAGCACATCTTGAAATCAGGAATAGGGCCAGGATTTAGAGTCTGTGGATGAAATGATTCTTATAGTGGGGTGGTCTCCTAAGGGTCTTCCCTTCAGTCTTTGCTCTGTTTTTGTATTTGCATATTTGTAGGCATTGGATATATATAGAATAAAGATTTTGAACTGTGTGGGCAGCACCATTCCTTCACTGGGGGGGGCATTCCTAGCTACAGGTGGCAGTCTCTAGTGGTTCTATCTCTTTCCTGCTTGGTATTTCAACTACCATCATCCCATTAGGTTTATGGGATCCTCTTGCATCCCTGGCACCTGGGACATTCCTGGGGATACCCAAGTTCACCACCCAACACTGATGCTTATTGTCATTTATTCCACTTTTCTGCTGGAATCCTCTCTTGTCTCTTTTCATTGCAAATCCCCTCACTTTGTCCATCATTCTCTACCTCTAAATAAGTCCTTCCATCCCTCTGCCTTCCATGATTATTTTCTTCTCCCTTCTAAGTTGGTTGCATGCATCAGCAATTTGGCCTTCTAACGTGTTACCCTTCTTGTGGTAAATGGTCTGTATAGTGGGAATTCTGAGCTTTGGGGCTAACATCCACTTGTCACTAAGTTCATCCCATGTTATTTCCTTTTTTATCTCTAACTTCACTAATTTCCAGCTCCATTCCTTTGCCTAAAAATTCTAGGTGTCCTCATTTTTAATACCTGAGTAGTGTTCCTTTGTTTAAATATAACACACTTTCTGTATTTATTCCTCAGTGGAATTGAGCTATATCACACTTGTTTCCAGCATTTGACTATTGTAAGTAAGGCTACTGTGAACCTGATCAACCACATGTCCTTGTTGTATGTGGATCATGTTTGTGTATATGTGTTGAAGTGAGTGGTAAAGCTGGTTCTCCAGGTGAAGCCATTTGCAATTTTCTCTGAACCTCCACATTGATATCCAAAGTGGCTGTACAGGTACTAATCTCACCAGCAATAGACAAGTGTACCACATTGTCTACATCCTAGCTTAGTCTGCTACTGCAACAGTTTTATATCTTAATCATTGTTATTGGTGTAATGTAGAATCTCTGGTTCATTTTGATTTGCCTTTTTCTGATAACTGTGGATGTTGAACATTTCTTGATGTTTTTCTCAGCTATTGATATACCTCAGTTGAGAATTCTTGGTTTAGCTCTCTAACCAATTTTAAAAGTTTGGATATTTGGTTGTCTGGACAGTAAGGAAGGTGATATCAATGTGGAGGGGACAACCACTATAAAAGGTGAGGGGAAGAGTTTAGGGGTGATGGACAGGAAATATAAAAAGAATTAAAATGCACATAATTACACAATTTAATAAAAATGGAAAAAAGTAATCTTCCACTTCTAACATCTTACTGTTAAATAAATGTAGCTTTGAGATTTTGTAAAATTTATATCCTTTGGAAATTAAAATTGTATATGCACATAGAAGACAAGTGCTCAGAACTGTGTGTGCTGCTTATCTGGAGCCTGAGAATTATACTTGTGTTCTAGATCTAACTTTTAGAATATTTTTAGGACTGTTTTTAAAAATTATTTGTACAAAATATCTGAGCCTGACACTTCTATGTTGAATATGTCCAACTGTTTTTACAAAGATACAGAAAAGTTACTTAATCTTTTCAAAAATTTGTCAAATATATTTCAACACTGACTCAATATGAATTAGGGTGGATATTATAAGGTATTATTAACCTACTGTTTTCATATAAAAGCAAATTCTGTCCCTAGTAATTTATTGAATCTTTTTATTTTTTATACTTTATGAAATATCAAAATCTACATTTGCATCCCATTATCATTTACTTATAATATTAATTTCATATATTGTAATATGGCATAGATGCAGTGGAAAATGGGACAAATATGAGGACTGCTGAGAACCATACAATCTCCTCTTTGTGAAGCTTGGCATATATCAAAGTCAGAAAAGTAGAGTGACTGAAAGTCATATGTAAAAACGAAATTATTACAAATTGTGTATATGTATGAAAATGATAAGCAAGCTTCATCTTTAAGATTTTTAGTATTTAAAGGGAAAGTTACTTTAGATTGGTTTTATTGGAGGTCTTTCTGAGGAGATTATTAGTTCTTAGTAACAAATGCCCACAAATATGATACTGTGCTATGTTTATTATTTTAAATTAATAATACCTGGATTAGGCACATGCTGGAAGAAGTTTCATCCACTCTACTCCTGTCTGTTTAGAGATTGGATATACCAAAGATGAAAAGGGTTATCTTCGGTTCCTTATTGAATTTATTTAAATAAATGAATGTTTTAAAAAAGAAATATTAAAGAATATAACCATAACTGAACAGGTTTTTGTCACAGATTATTGTTTTGTTCTCAGTATAGAGTTATTTCATTAAAGAGTCATGCATATTGTTAGTTTATCTGAGCCATTCATCACATTAAATCATCCAATAACCTTCAGCATGTTCAAGTTATCAACATCTATATTGTAACATGTACCAAATTTCAACTTTATTTTCTTTTCTGCTCTATTACACTTTGATGCCATTTTTTCTAGTATTTACCATGGATTTATAAATAAACCTGCTTATGTAATCCACTCAGAGTAACGTGTAAATATTCTTCAACAACTTTCACTCAATATGAAAGTTCAGGTCTTTTACACTTTTTTTTTTTTTACAACTGCATGAAGCACTTCCCTGCATGAGGTCTTCTACAAACTCTTCTTCTTTTCCACAAGTGTTCCTCCTATGCTTTCTGTCACATAGACAACTTTCAGTTATAGGTCTGAGAAGAACCAGCACTTTGTAACAACTTTGTTTTTCTTGTCTAAAATTTCATTGGAACAAACTGTTGGTACATAATTTACTAGGGGAAAAATAGATCATTTTGGTTTTGGGGATTTAGCTCATTGGTAGAGTGCTTGCCTAGCAAGCTCAAGGCCCTGGGTTCGGTCCCCAGCTCCGAAAAAAAATAAAAAGATCATTTTATTATCTCATAAAACGAGCATTTAAAAAATGATTGATGTTGAAAATAGTACTGAAAACAGAGAAGGGGATAGTGATCACATTTGTGACAGAGAAATAATAGTTACCTCTACGAGAGCAATGTTAGTAAAGATTAAAAGTGATTCATCATGAATAATTTTCATGATAGCATATGAGGATCTATTAGAGACTTATATAGTGATAGGATTTGAGGTAGAATTCAGAGCAGGGTGTAAATTGACGGTTGATTTGAACATGGATAAAAAGTATGATGTTATGCATTTAAGGAACAAAGACAATATGATGGAATAATTTGACAGATTGATGTAAATGAGGTTAAGTATTTCATGTTTTTATCTACCTGGGTGGAAGTGTCAAATAGACATTTTATTTTAAAGATTATGTCTGATATATCTCCCTTAGGTATTAAAATATGAACAAAATTCACATTTAAAATTTTGCTCCATATTAGTAGATATTTTAATCTTTCAATACTAATTATTTCATAATTGATGATTCTGAGTTTGTGATATTTGTCTACTTATCATCTGTGATCTTTCATCAATGTAACTATGCATGCATGAATGTATGTATGTATGTATCTATATATCTATATATCTTTCTATCTATCACTCTGATCTATCACATATCAAAGTCATTTGATATAGTTTCTACCTCACATAGGTCTAATAGTATCCTGAAATTATATCACATGCTGGAAAAGCTAATTAGTTATGTCTCATGCTAAAACATATATACAGTCACATAACTAAAGTAAATATTTGTGTTTTTATGAAAAAGATAAAAAATTTGATAGCAAAAAAATTAATGACCCATATTGAATCTATTTTCTGAACAGTACTTTAAAATGAATCAAAATTAATGAAGCAGCTTTTAAAATTCTTGAGTCCTGATGAATATATGAGAAAAATTTCATTATATTAGAAAATAGAGTGTATTTGTATGTTACATATATATACACATATACACATACAAATATATATATATGTATATATATATATGTATATATATATGTATATATATATATATATATATATATATATATATATATATATATATGTATATATATATATATATACTCATGTGGCCACATACACATATATACATATACACATATATAAACAAGTATACAAAATATAAACATATGTCCTTATGTACACATACACATATATACAAATATACACATACATACATACATACATACATACATACATACATCTATACCTACATACATACATGCTTTTACAAAGCAAAATCCTTGCTTTAAAAGAATTTGCCTAGGCATGACATATATGGTTTAGCCAAATAAGAGTAAAATGATGTTATTGCTAAATGGCTCTGACTGAGTACTCATTTCTGCTGGTTTAACATGATGATGGTTCTACCAATCTGACTTCTATGTACTTGGGGATTGAAATGATGTCCTTTGCTACTCTAACTCAATCATACACTTTCTCCAAAAATAAGTGATTCCTTATCCCTACAACTAGATGACATGTGCCTTTAACCACACATAATAGGAGAATTAACAGAAGAGCCTCATGTCTTACAAATATTATTTTATAAACTTGCTTGAAATCATAGTTTTGATAATTATCATTTTGACCAAAGGCACCATCAGGCTTACATATTCACCTTTTTCTAACTAACTGTATTTTATTTAATACAACGGTAAGAATAAGTTACTGCTTTTGAGGTGGTTTTAAGAGTTTGCAGTACCATTACAGATCATAGATTGTAAGTGTTTTTAAACTTTTTATATTGGAAACATGGTCAAAGGATCTACACTGTCTTGATTTTTCTCCTCTCATCACATATTGAATTACCCATTTCAACATTAGCAGCAATAGGTGTAAATGATTGGAATACCCTCTATCCCTCTGAGGAGAAAATGATGCACAGGATTACTCAGCTACACAAACATTGCCAACATCTTATATTGTTCCAATCGAAATCTGGCTATGCAGACTTAGAGAAACAAATAAAGCAGCAGCAACAATGTTTGTGGATCTTGAGTCTCTGCTGATCTTCAATTCCCTGAGAGAAGCACAGCATAGAACTTCTCTCTGTCCAGGTTACTGACAGAAGCCTGGCTGTCCTACTAGGTTGTGCCACTGCTGCTGTTTCCTGTTTGTTATGACAACTCTACAGAACTGAACTAATAGTGTATTCATGAAATGTTGCTAATGGAACAAGCTACGTATTCCAACTTGAGAACAAAAATTTTGCTTTCCAGAAAACACAGATGGGAGTTGCTCCAATGAACTTTTCTAAACAGAGCCACTACCCACAATCCACAATACCCCCCATCCTTTATTTTACCTCTGGTTGCTGGAGGGCTACAGGGATGTTAAGCTTTTAAGAGTCATCAGCAAATATTGATATTTGGAAAAAATTAAGTTTATCTTGAAGAATTATGAGCTGTGGGCTATCCTTGGGGTGTAATATCACTCAGGCATTTGACGTATGCTACATGGAAGGAACCTGAGGATGCCAAGTTAACAGCAAAATGACTGATATTTTCTGGTGCTGCATATATCAATGAATATAAAGTTTTTTATCAACAGTGGTAAGAAGCAGGAGGTTTGGCGTCTGGGAGGAGAGAGAAGGAAGATGGTTACTATGTGTAAAATGCATGGTCAGAGAGGGAGTGACAGGCACACACCAGAGATTCTGAGCACTATACCAAATGTGGTAAAATGCTAAGTTTTTTGCTGTATATATTTTGATACCAAACCAAACCAAACCAAACAAAACAAAACAAAACAAAACCAAAAAAAAAAAGAAATAAAGAACCATGATTGTGTATAAGATCTGCTGGAAGTAATTTGTCTGAGGCTCTCAATATTCAACACTAAATAAATAATCTAAAATAAATGATGACCCACTCACTCATGGAGCTGGCCACCAAGTAATATTGGCAATAGTCTTTTGAAACAGCACTGAAACCCATGGCAAGTGTTCACTGCACAATATGTGGAAAATATTTGCATGTTTTTTTTTCAGTGTGAATCAAGCTCTGGTTGCATGTGTTCATGCATTTGTGTGAACATTCAGCTTCCTGAGGTTCAGGCTCACTGACCATTGTTTTCCTGCTGCAAGGACAGCACTGTCAGCATTGAATCATAATAAGCTGTTGTCCAGTGAATGAAGAAGGAAGTGAGGGACTAAATACCAATCAAAGAGTACACATGGAAGCATCCATGACTTCAGCCTCATATGTAGAAGAGGATGTCATTTTCCGGCATAAATAGGATGAAAGGCCTTGGTCCTATGAAGTCTGGTTTCCCTTGTTTAGGGGAAGGCCAGAGTGTTGAGGTGTGAGTGGACAGGCAGGATTGGCAGCAAACTCACAGAAGCATAGGGAGGGTGGATGGGAAAAAGGGGAACCAGGAAGGCTATAACATTTGAAATGTAAATACATAAAATATCCAATTAAAAAAGGACATGAGTGAGAAAGGAACAGAAGGCTAACCTCAAAGAAATGAGAGCTTCTAGATGCTGGCTTAAGTTAAAAGATTCAAGAATCTTCATTATATATGAAAGACAAGGGTCAGCAGACTATAGCATTTCATGTTTTTAAAGGAAAGTAATTGAAATAATAGTTCCATTTTCTTATATGAACACACAAACTCATTCGAAAGAAAAATAGACAATTGGTATTATTGGTTTTATTGGTTAAGAAGAATTGGCATATCTTTCAATATAACTTAAACCACTCTCAGAAAGATTTTTATGGGATAAGACAGCAATAGAGAGTATTGGGTCAGTGTTGGGATACATGTATCTTCCATGTATTTTCAATCATATACAAACACCTTTTTAAACTGTGAAAATATAAAATTATTAATTGATTGAATGAAATCATACGATTTTAATTCCTTACATGAAGCAGTACTGTTTCTGTATAAGACTTTCACAATTAGAATAATATTACGAATTGAAATCATTTAAAAAAATTTTTAAAAGTGCTGTGGTATAGTGATGGAATACAGCATCTAAAGTCTTACTGTCTGGGATGGAATACTGGCTCTCCATTATCTAATCATAAATCAAATAAGAAAGTAAAGAGACAAGTGCCTCTGAGAAAACACTCACTATAAAATATAAAATGCCTTATACATTCAAAAGAATACTATAAATATTTTAGATCTTCTAAAAGGACATAAGGATGATCGTTTTAGACTGGGTTCATATTGCCATACAATATATTTTATTTAAAATTCAAAGCTCACACGTGTGAAGTTTTGTTGGTCAGAACTGTTTTCAAGCTATAAAGCTTTAATTTTCTACCTGACTTACTGCTTTAATTCTAATTGATTGATTTTTATTGCAACATTCTATGTTGCCAAATTTTTGTCTGTTCTGTGATAGCAACAGCCATTTGTGTGCAGGTGTATTTGTCAAACATGTAGAACCAGAATAAATCTGTTGTGTCATGGTGAATGGAATTACAATAGGTAAAGTTTATTTGATATATTTTGATATTAAGTACATGCATAAAGAAACTCTGTAGTACATATATTTTTGCAAAATTGATTGTAAATATTTTGAGATAAAAATGTAAGATCATGTTATTTGAGAAAATGAGAATACCTCATTGGCAAAATGCAAAAAAATTTAAGATACTCATTCTGAATTGCAAGGGAATGCAAAATCACAATTAACAAGAGTAATTTGATGGGATGGCTATTGCGTATGTAATATTTCTATGTCACAGAATTTTACCCTTACATTAGTACTCATTTGTACATTAAAAAACAAAATGACCAAACTGAATTTTTTTCTTGTATGACAGTTTAAAAAGAACCCAAATGCTATCCTTTTAAATTCTTTTAAAACTTATTTTCCATTAGATAAATATCTCCTTTAATTAGAGTAGAATGACTTTTTTCTATAAAACTTTTGCTAACTTGAGACATTCAAAAATGAATTTTCCTTTCTTTTTCCAAAAGCCAATACCAGCGTACATGAAGAAAGTCCATAAGTAGTGAGAAAGATCATTCCTGCTGTTCTTCAATAATCGTTAAGTTCAAATTAAATTCAAACTTTCTCTCTATATAGAGTCTTATTCATTAATCTATTATTACTTTGGAATGAATAAAAGATAATATGGATTGTGTTGGGTAGCAGGCAGCAATCAGAAGGCTCAACCTCTTTGTGGTAATCTAATAGATATGAATTTCATTTCTCCATGAATGTTTCAGCAAGATTCTTCCCTTTTAATAATCCCAGTCTTTTGATTTGTTTCCAGATATCACAGACCCCATAATGGTTGGACTAAAAAGGGTTCACTATGTCATGATAGTAAACTTATTCTTAGAAATTCCCTGTTAGTTGCTACCTCTGAATAAGGACGTTTGAATCAGATCATGCAACTTGAATCCACAGATATGTCATCCCTGCCAAAATCATTTCAGAAAATGGAATTGGAAAAAAGAAATTTTGAGTACACATTCAGCAATATTTATAAAGTGCCATATCGAGGAATGTACAATAAGAAAGTAAAATACAGTATTCATTCAATTGAAAGTCTGTTGGGAAAAACTTGCCATTGGGAAAAAGAGAAAACCTACAAAATTGAACTGTATTTCATGAAAAGTACCTGAGAATAAAAAATTATTATTCAGAAGAATCTCCTCTACTCCATGTTACAAGATCTTTTCTATCCATTCCAAGCCCTTGAATAACATATTCTTTAGAGAGATGGAGTGCATAAAGGTTTCCACTGAATCTCAGGAGACATACCAGGAAAGGGCACCCTCAAATCTAGTCAATGTAAGGAAAGCTGTTTAGTCAGTAGGGCCTGGCAGTTCTCAGTGACATCATGATTAGGATCTGCCTGAAAAATATCTTGCAAGCTGGAGAGCTTTATCTTCTTCTGTGATGTCACAAGTTTTGTCATGATTGCATCTGCCTCTCAGGTTTTCCTTCAGAACCTCCAAGGTTTAGTAATTGTCATCTAATTCAGTGTAAACAGCTATTAGGGAGTGAAAACAAAGAGGATGAAGAGATCAGAAATGGGGAGAAGGAAGATGACTTTCTGTCTTGGTCTAAAAAAGGAAGAAAGATGTGTGCTTGGGAAAGCTCAGTGACTCCTTGGTAAGGGTTGAGTGCTATTGCTGAACAGAAAACATTGATTTTAGCCTTCCACATGGGGGATTCAGGAGCTGGGGTCCTTTCAGAAGCATCTGGATATCTCTGTTCTTATGGTTCCTGGAAGGCATAGAGTTTATATCATTCATTTCTTTATTCCAAAAGGAAAGTGTTGGGAATGGCACAGTTTTTCACTGAGAGCTCATGGCCTTCATTCTTTTTGTCCAAATGAAAAAGGTCCCACAGAAGAATGGAAAGACAAGTATTGTGTCCTCAGGTCAGAGTAAACTCCTCCATGCTTTCTATTCCAAAAGTGCAGTTTCTATCTGACTCTGATATTTGGGAGAGAGAAGTGCTTCTAGTTGAGACATCATCATCTCTGTCTTTCCACTAGTATTACTCTGAATAACACTTTAGATTTCTGAGTCAATAGGCATGATTAGGTGACAGTTTTCTTATCATTTATATCATTCTTTTATTTACTTTTTGGCAAATTTTAGTGGTTTCTTAAACTGGATATTTTGATATTTACATGTAAAATAATATTTTCTTTCTCATTTTTCTTCCCATAAGATCCCTACATATTCACTGTCCCTTCTTTAACCACACTTTCTGTCCCTTGACAATCCCTTGAACTAGAAGATAATCCTAGGTTGTATCAAGGGCTTCTCCTTCCATTGATGCCCATCAATGCCATTCTCTGCCACATATTCATTTAGGGCAATTGGTCTGTCCATGTAAAGTCTTTGAATATTGTTCTAGTACCAGAAAGCTCTGGTTCATTGGCAAAGTTGTTCTTATGGTGTTGAATGCACCTTCAACTCTTGCAATCCTTTCTCAAAATCTACCAATAAGAGGGCGGTTTTCAGTTCACTGGTTTGCAACTAGCATTCACTTCTGTATTTGACATGCTCTAGCTGTGTCCCTCAGGATCTATCTACATCCGGTTTCTGGTAGAATGCACTTCTTAGCTTCATCAATCTTGACTAGTTTTGGTGGCATATATATATATATATATATATATATATATATATATATGTATGTATTTTTGGTGACTCCTACAGTATGAAGTTAGTTGGTATTTTAACATGGATTATGCGCAACTAGGTGAAGAAGGTAGAATCCACAAAGGCATTGCAAAATAGACTCTCTCCTGTTCTTATGAACCCATTGAAGTTGAGGTTTCACTGCTCCAGAAGCCATTCTTCTTTCTGCCAATCCTCCTCTATCTTATGTTTGGTCTTAAGAAAGATTCATGGTAAAACATCCTAAACCCTTAAATATGACCGTGAGACACTGGAATGTAGATATTGCAGATGATATCAAAAGCAAATAAAGAAGAGAATTCTATGGTCCATGTGGTCCTTTTCTTTACTGATATCTGGAAATTTTGGATAAAATAGGATTTCAAAGTTTATCATTTGATGTCGGTACTCCATATTTAAACTGTAATACTCAGTCTGTAGCTGTGCGCCTTTGTTGAGAAATCATTGCAAAAAATTAAAGTGGAAATCCGAATTTTTGAGTACACATTCAGGAACATTTATAAAATCACCTATCAAGGAATATACAATAAGAAGTGAAATACAATATTCATTCAACTAAGGTTCTGTAGAGAAAATACTGGCCTTTGAAGAACAGAGAAATCCTAGAAATTGAACTGTATTTCATAGTAATGAACCTGGGAACAAAATATTATCTAGGAGAATCTCTAACATCCAATGTTCCTAAATCTTTTCTCTCCATGCCAAGTCCGTGACCAAATTTCACCATTCAGAGCATGTAACCAATAACAAAGCAAAGAACAGTTTGCAGCTTTAGAGAGATGGAGTTCATAAAAGTTTCCACTGTGTCACAGGAGACATACCAGGAAATGTCACCCTTGTATCTGGTTCATGTAAGAAAAGCTGTTCAGCATATAGGCGATGACTGGTGTCAGTGACATCATCATTAGGCCCTCCTATAAAAGTCTATTGTAACCTGGAGATCCCTAGCTTTTTCTGTGATGTCTGAAGTGTTGTTGTAACTGAAACTCCCTTTCAGATATTCCTTCAGGACCTCTAGGGTTTACAAATTGGCCTGTAATTCAGAGTAAACAGCCATTTGAGAGGGAAAACAAAGAACATGAAAAGATCAGAGAAGGGGAGAAGGAAGTTCTGTCTTGGTCTAAAAAAAAAGGAAAAAAAATACATGGTCCTTGGGAAAACTCAGTGAGACCTTGGTATAGAATGAATGGGAATGCGGAAGAGATAGCCTTGACCTGAGTCTTCCACATCAAGAGCTGCGAGCCTCTCAGGAGCATCTAGACTTCTCAGTTCCTATGGCTTCTGGAAGTCAGAGATTTTATATCATTCATTTCTTTATTCCAAAAACCAAGTGTTTGGAAAGTAAGAGATGATTTCTTGAGAGCTCATGGCATTCATTCTTTCTATCAATTATAAAAAAGTCCTAAGTAAGAAGGGAAAGACAAGTATTGTGTCCTCTGGTCAGTGTAAACTTCTCTATGCTTCGGATGCCAATAGTGCAGTTTGTTTCTTATACTAATGTCTGGGAGAAAGAAGTGCTTCTAGTTGAGATTTCAACATCTCAGTCTTTCCACTACTATTTACACTGACTAACATTTTAGATTTCTCAGTCAATTGGTGAGATAAGCTTGCAGTTTTCCTTTCTTTTATTTCTTTAATTTTTAAATTTTTTTTAGCAAAACTCTCAAATCTCATCCTGGGTGACGATGTAGATTAGACCCATTAGATGAAATGAAGAATTAAAAAAAATCTCCTCATGATGAAAGTGGTAAGGAAATCATATTGATGTATCATAAATGCAGTGCCAAGAGTAATTTTCAGACTAGTCTGGGGAGATGCTGCCTTCATCAGAGACCACAGACCTTTAGTGGAGTATGATTCTGTACTAAACTGGAAAGGGGAAATTATGGTTGATATTGTTCTAGTAGATCTCACAACATTAAAAAGTGTTTCTTCCAGATAAATGAATGATTATTGTAAAGCAACTCCCAGAATGAACTTATGAGACCCACCATTAGCCTGTGAAATAATGTCTTAAAGAAGAAATCTGTGTCTGTCCAGGGACAAACTGTTGCTTTCAAACCAACAGTAAAGTGTCCATTCTATGAATGATACATAGATATATACACATTATAACAGGATGGATACAGAGTTTCTTCAGGTCCATGAATGAGGTATTCAGCAGTTGACCTGACTCAGCAATAAAGGTAATTTTTGCCAACTCTTGAGACCTGAGCTCCTTCACTAGGAGCTCCATGATTGAAGGAAAGACCAAACTTCAGACAACGTGTCTCAGATTTGTATTTAGTTCAGGTTTCATGGTCTTGGTCTTCAGAAGGAAAGACATCTTGTTTTCCAATTCTTGTTTATCCTATAATCCTTCTCTCTGATGCACTCATGCAAATAAATTACAGTGCATTTCATTGATAGGTTATTATTGCTATTTTAATTCTCTTGCCAAGAACTATAGAAAATAAGAATGACTGTATCAAAGAATCATATGAAAATCAGATTAAAGGAATGTGGCCATTGGAAATTTGTAACTGAGCTGAAAATCTTACTAGAGACAAACTGCTGTAGAAGGTCTTCTATAGATACCTGGTGTAGTAGTTGGTGTTCCCCAACAGATACTAACGGATGAATTTCTCTCTACAGAGGAATCAGACTAGTCACAATGATCACAGACTATGGACCAAATAATTTAACAATGGCTGACTATTTGTAAAGTCCTAGAATGTTTTATTAGTTTATTATTCCAATAGGCTAGATGTCTCATCTGGTCATTGGTATATGGATAAATCTTCAGTATGTAGGTTCTAATGTCTGTGAGGGTTTGGTAGCAATGTGACTGCAAGCAGGAAAAGGTAAAAGCTTCTTTCTTCCATGTTTTCTATGGGGATTCAAATAGAATGCATGGTTAAGAATACATTGGGATTGCCATTCTCAAACAGACCAGTATCTTCAACTCAACATTCTTTTCTGGGAAGATGCACCCTGTCAGCATGGCTCATGTGTATGTGAACTGGAAGATCTTGTGTGGGAAGGCAGTCCTGTTCATCAATCCCAATTGCCCTTATTACAGAAATATCCAAGACTTCCTCAATCAACTCCTTTGCAAACATGGTCTTCTGAGATTTGAAGACATTACATCTACTAACAACACCAATGGGATTCAAGGTTACTTACAAAAGCTCACTGGAGTGAGAATAGTTCCTTGGGTCTTTATATGTAGACAAAGAATGCATAGGCAGACACAGTGATCTAATCTACCTGCAACAGAATGGGGAGCTGATGATGTGCCTGAAGCAGATTGGAGCTCTGCACTTATAAAAAGGGTGGCAGTAAAAGCCCATGCTGACAGGAGACATTCAGCCATCCTGAAGCCAGGCACAGAGTTGATGTGTGTCACAGAAGATGTCAGCATTTTCTTATGATTGACATTTTCAACAAATTGGCTTTTATTCTATTCCGCAGTGCAAAAATCGGTTGCTGTTTGCCTCAAAAATTGTGGTAGGGAAATTTAAGGGGCAACAGAAGTTTGATTATTCAGTCTTCATGTGCTGACATGTCTCTACCTCTAAGTCTATGTTCCACAATCCAATGCATTTAAATCTACAGAGAATCAGTTACTGTTTCTCTACCATGCTGATCTGCTGAAGTCATTTTACAGAAGTCCACCTCCTAGTAATTATTAAAGCAATGAATATTGTGAAGTTGTTTATGATCTTTCACACCCCAAGCATGTACCATCCCACTTCTGCATTTGCAGCTCTCATCCAATGTTCTCAACCTATCCATACTACAACCTACAGAAGTCCACAATTGTATGAGGATGCTGTTTGAAAAACAGATGAATAGATTTATTATAGTTGTTCTTCACTGTACCCATATTAACAAAGACGGCAGAGCATATGATGCATTCAACTCTGTTTGTAGTGTTTAATTGCCCATAAGGTCCCAAACAGTTGTGAGTTGATTCTGTCAGAGTACCAGCAAAGTAAAATATGAAATGCAAAATTTCAGAACTCTCCTTCCAAGACTGTTTGTGAAAGAAGTTGTTTGCAAAACACTGTCCTAATAAAATTATTCCATTCTCAATTTGATATTTTGCTTTGATGTCTTGAAGTGATGTTTATTATTGATATGCAGGTCCCCTCTATTGTCTCCAGTGAGAAGGATTCATTCCTTAAATGAATGTATCTGCAGATGCCTGAAAAAATAAATATAACAATTTGATCTTGATAAAGTTCTAGGTTAAAGATGCAACATCCTACTCCAAAGATCCATATAAGAAATACATTTGACCTTGACTTTATGCAGAAATTTGACACATATTCCCTCTGTCCTTGGAGTTTAATTAATCTCAGATGAATAATTGACAACCAAGAATAGCCTTTAGAATCATTTTACCCTCTTCACTAATAGTTTTGAGCAAATGGAACACTAAAAGATCACAAAGAAGAAATGGTTATAATCAAAAGATACATGTGGTTCAGCTCTAACTCTCATGGTCAAGGTGACTTTGGACACGCTCATTATGGTCATGGATTGCTCTCATAAGACTCTGCAGGAGGTTGTTGCTACTGCCTCACTTTAAGCTCCAGGAAGACCAAGCCACCAGAGCTGATCAGGTTCCCTTAGAATGCACTTGAAAGCCACATACGCTGAGGAACTTTTGATGTGCTTTAGCTCTATTTTCAGTTTTTTTAAGCCTCTACCAAACAGCAAGCTACCCTTTTTACTCCCTACTCAACACCTCTAAATCTGCCCTAGCTCAGTTGCTCAGTTGACATTAGTCATTGCTCACCACCCCAAGTATGCTCTAATCTTACTGTGTTTCTAACATCCTGCCTGCTACACCAGTTGCCACTCCATACTAGATATCACATCACATAGCTCTTACTCCATCTGAAGTACTAAATCCTTTCTCCACCCTTGTGTCTACTAACCTGCCTGCAGGAATACTAGATATCCACACAACTGCTTGGCCAAGAGCATCTTTATTGAACTATACAGAATCAATTTGGGAACAGGACATTCAGTGTTCGCAGGAAGATTCCCGATCTAAAAATCAAAACGAGACCATACAAGACTCAATCCATGTCTCTGGTTTTGGAAGGGAGATAAAGCAGTTAGAATTTCAGAGTCGAAATTCAAATAATTATAATATATATGTAGTATTAATTATGCCAGGATAAAAGGATCCAAGAAAGTGGAAATGGGTAACATTAAAGGCAAAAGAAAAAAAACAAAAAAAAAAAAAAAAAAAAAAAAAAAAAAAAAAAAAAAAAAAAAAAAAACATACTATAGCCAACAATGTGGACCTGTCAGAAAGACTGGGCTTTTTCCGGCCATCTGAATTTGTACTTGAAATTCTTCCGACCAATTATTGATCTCTGCATGTAGAAAAGAATAAAAAGAAAAAGAAAACAAAATAAAATAAAAAATCAACAAAATGTAACAATAAGCAAAAGCAAAAGCAAATCAACCCCATTTCTAAAAAAAGAAGATCTAGTGAAGATTGTTTGAGATTCTCATTTTCAACTACAACTACAAGCAACCAATAGCTTTCAATGCAAAAATTATTCATTATTTTATTTGAATCTTCTCTGTTTGTCAAAGAAACAAGGTTTATACGATGCAAAAACAGGAAACAGAAACAAATCATACTGTAGACCTCACCACTGATATTACTATGGTGACTGTGGGCAATGCGGAGAATACGTGTTTGGCAACGGGTCTTGTGGTTTTCTATATGCTGGAAGTATCTGTGACTCTGGTATGAGTTAGAGTCATCACCAAATCATCACTAAATGAACTGCTCCTTTTCTTTGGAGCACAAGATGTGGCAAACACTTCACTGACTATGATTTGTAATTTGGACCTAGCATCTGTAGTAAAGCTAAGGCATCTGATGGAAAATCTTCCACCAAAACACTGGATCGTCAATGTTGTTGCCAGGCAAAAACCGTATCCTGAGTCTACCCTGCAATCTCCAGAAGAGGTTTCAAAATGTCAAACTTCACAATATTTTATTTGTGGCTTTGTCTTGTTGTCTCTTTTTATTTTAAATAAAGTGTGATTTCTGGCATAATCCTTCTAATTTCTTCCTCATATAGAACTTCACTTTTGACCTCAAATTCCATTCATGAAGGGGTACTCTTATCTTTTGTTGGCTAAGTTTTCTATTTTCCTTTTATGGCTTGCTGTGATTGCTTATTGTGGCTGTCTAAATGATGCATTATTGAGCAACTGACTCCATCAGAGTGGCTTGTAGGCATCAGTATTTTGCATTTTCTTGATGGCTACATGATGTTTAGGGAGATTGCCCACTGTGGATGGTACCAACACTAGTAAGATGAGGAGGTTATAGAGAAAAGGTAGCTGAGCAGATTAGTAAGCAGAGTTCCTCTTAATTTTCATGCTGCTTCCGTGTGTCCTTTTCTTGTATTCCATTATGAACTGTAACTTGTGAGGTGAAAAAAACCTTCAATTTCCTACCTTGGCACTTTTATGATTACTATAACATAGTAGTATTAACAGGAACATTTGGCATTTTCTGGAGATCTGATCTGATAGTCTGGCCTCCTGTTGGTATGTAACCTCACCTTTTAAATCAATAAATTAATCCTGGACGCTCCAATCCTTTGAAGTATTCACTCTGCCAACAACATCACACTGTGTATGTAACCCTTACATTTTTTAATATCATGATATTTTTCCTCCCTCTTTGTTTCTCTTTAAAATTATCTCCCTAAGCATTCTAGCACTTTGCACTTTAAAGTTGTCCTCTGTCCTATAGTACAATAATTATAGTCAAATTCTTGAGTTTCATATAAGTGGGTGATTTATTGTAGTAAAATTTTCTAATCAATATTTATTGCATTAGCTTTATTAATTAATTAACAATTGACATTATTATATTATCTACTTATACTTAAAAGTATAAAAGCTTTAATTTATTCAAGTCTTTAAGGTCCTTCAGAACATCAGCTGGAACATTTCCATATATATTCTGGATGGATCATAATTACTTCATATGTCTTCTAACTAATAGTATGCTTTATAACTTTGCTAATCCATGGTATTTTGTTATGTATTTTAAGAGTGTTTCAAGTGGAATATTTCCCTGATTTTTCTCCCATTGCTTGAAATTGGAAAACAGGAAAGATAATGTGTTCTGAGTATTCACTTTGAATTCTACTATTTATGAATGTATTTTCAACTTTAAGAAACTTAATCTTTTAGAGAACAATTGTCTCTATTCAGGATCACTTCTATCTAATTCATAGTGGTCTTTGCATTTTAAATATTTTTTTTTTGGTTCTGTTTTTCGGAGCTGGGGACCGAACCCAGGGCCTTGCGCTTCCTAGGCAAGCGCTCTACCACTGAGCTAAATCCCCAACCCCTTAAATATTTTTATCCACAATATTTAATTTTATATTTTCAGGTTATTGTGAGGGGAATTTTACCCATATTTTCTCACAGTATGGTTTGTATTGGCAAAAAGTAAAGCTAAGGAATTTTGTGTGTTCATATGATGTTCTGCTTTTATGACCCTATTTTTCAGTCTTAAGAGACTGATACATTTTTAGAGTTTTTAAAATGGTATCACAACATCTCTAAATGAGAACATTTTGATTTCTTCGTTTTTCATTTATATTCCCTGGATCTTCTTCAGTTGTAATATTGTTCTAACTAAAATTACAAAAACTATAATACATAGGTATGAAACCAGTGTATATTCTTGTCTTCTCCTGCTTGTAGTGGAACTGAATTTGATTTTAATCTTTTTACAAGATGATTTTGGTAGGCTTCTTGTACCTTGCCTTTATTATGTTGAACTATATCCTCCATACTTACAGCTTTCCCAGGACTAATCAAACTTGTATGTCTGGGATTTGAAGAAAGCTTATCTGGTTGAAGATTATTTATAATGTTCACTTGAATCTGTTCACAAGTATTTTATTGAGAATATGTGTGTATAGGTGTAAATTAGTGTGTAATACTCTCTCTTCATCTCTTTGTGTCAGTCGTCTGTAACTTTTTCTCCCTCTCTCATTACCTTCCCTTTTGCCTCATTGTCCCCCTGTCTCACTCTCTCTCCTTATTTTCTCTGTCATTGTTAGATAATACCAGATTCAAAAATATAATTTTAATGTATTCAATCCTTTTCTCTAATTTATGAAATAGTCTTAGACACTTTAAATGCTATTTAAATGTATATTCATTTCTTTTCAACTGAATACATGTGGTCCTATGATATTTGAGGTGGGAGAAATTAAATACCGATTCTATGTAATTGTTTAGTATAGAGCTGTTTAAATTATGAAAAATGAGCTGATTTAATATTGATAAATCGAATACATCTAGTATTTACTGTCACTTCCAACCCCGACCAGCAGGAAAGGAGTGACACCCCACATCTTTCTCAAAGCAGTATATTCAGGAACCCTTTTGTCTGCAAGCAGGAACAATGCCTCCATCCAGCCCCCGAGCCCACTCCCTTGTATCCTCCCTCAACCACCTCAATGGTCCAGTCTGCGTAACCTCCATTCATAGGTCCACGTCACATGGCCGGATCTATCCTCATCGTGCGCCTGGGCAGCTCTCACGATTCGGCGTGGCTTAATTACAGGTGCTAGTCTTGAGACTGGGCAGCAGTCCTGGGCTCTATCTTGGGATTGCCGCTACACCCGCTCCCCACAGTAAATCACGAATGCTTTAAAATATATTCTAGATTTTGGACTGTAAATCTAAATAATCTGTGTTTTCTCCATGTTTCCTATATTGTCTTTCATTTTATTAATTCAAACCTTTCATTACCTAACATGGCCAGAGGTTATGACAATCTTGTTAATACTTTCCAGGAGTGACATCTTCCTTTCATTCATTATATAGTTGTCTACATTTTATTGATTTCAGCCATAATGAGTTGGATATGCATGTTATACTCCAAGACTAAAAAGCCATCCTGAAACAAGGTGCTAAGAGACTGTAGGTGCCCAAATTGTGGGTGGGATCAGACATAAAGTGCGTTGTCTGGATACAAGAATTGCTACTCTCATGTGACATAGCAGCTGTGGTTTCCTGCACAGCTTCAAGCCAATCACAGTCCAAAATGCAGTATAAATGCCTGAAAGCTGTTACTCCTAACTGACACACTATGGACAGTTAGTGTCTTTTGTTGGAGGATTGAAAAATTTTTTGTAAGGGATTATCATGGGATTATTAAACAGTATTTTAATGTAGAAGTTACAGAAAAGTAGGATTGAAAGAAATAGAGTGATGTTGACAAAATAAATGGGTAAATTGTCCTCAAAATACTTTGGTGGAAATTCTCAAAAAATTAAACAATTAAAGTATATTCTACAATTTTATGTACATAGAGTATGTTTTCTGATATAGGGATGTTTCATAAAGTGACCTTAATGAATTTTCTTAGCTACAACAGATCTGCCAATTCTATGAGTTTAATGGGAGCACATTTTATGATTTGACCTTAGCATATTTAAATTAAAGTGGCTATTTTCAAAAATACTAAGCATTGGTTACATGTACACGTTGAGCAATGAGCTTCTATAAACCAAAATAAAAAACTAAAGAACTATATATCAAGGAAAAAGAATTAAATTGGGCTACATATCTAAACAAAAAATTCACAATTGAAGAACTGAAATCAATAAGAATCTAATGGCAAATATGTACCATCCATATACATTATGGAAATACAAAACAAAATTATTCTGAGATTTTTTTCATCATTTCAGAAAACCTAGGTTAATAACACATGAGCCAACTTATCTTTACTGTATAATGGAGAGAGGGGAGCATTCCTATTCTCCTGGTGGGAAGGCAAAATTCTATAACAACTTTTGAAACCAATATGATGATTCTTCAGGAATATGGAAATGGATACGCCTAATGATATAACTCGAGGGTATAAATCCAAATGTTGATTCATCCTATATAAAGACCCTTCATAATGTGAAAATATTCAAGTTCTTCCTTAACAAATGAAGACATAAAGAAAATGGATGCTTTTACAGATCGGAATAAGGAAAGCATGGAATTTTCAGGATAGGAATGGATCTTGTGAAAGTCATCATAGATGAGGTAATCCAGATCAAAAAGAAAAAATGGGATACAAATTCGCTATAATCTGAATGTTAATTCTCCAAACTGTGTATCTGTATGACCAGTTTAGTGTAAGTGTCAAGGGACATGGTCCAGACTGTCTCCATTTTGGGAAGTACAAATGTACTTATGGATTGCTGAGGGACACAGTCAGGAACAGGAATGTCAAATGTGAAGAAACAGAGGGCGACAATGGAGGGACTATAGAGAAGTACAGCAAAGACTGAGAGACATTTGAGGCATGGAATGGAAACCTAATGGGATAGAAAAACAAAATATGTTTTTTTTTTAATTTAACATCGAGGTAACTAAAGATTTATAGCTATAAGGACAAAAGATAAAACTTTAATTTTGTTTATCTTTGTTAAATTTCAATACTAAGTATTTTATAAAAATTATGGATTTCAACTTTCAGTAAACCTGAAACAGTATAGATAATGAATATAAAATCCTTAAGGAGAAGAGATGTGAACATCTCTATTGTAAACATAAATATCTTATATTATAAACAGTATGTGTGTAAAATAATCTCTTCGTTTTTTTATATTTTGAATGTCATTGCTCAAACTGGTATTTTTCTTGAATCCCCATTCTGATCCTTTGCGTTTCTAATATAGTGCTCCCCCATCTCCTTGCCACTTCACTTTAGCCCTCCAACATCCCCCTTCTCTGGGATATGATGTCTCCACAGGACCAATTGACTCCCTTCCCAGATATGGCAAATGAGGCAGTTGTCTTCTCCATATGCTCTACGACCTATGTAGCAGAACCTTTTGACTGACCCAAGTATATTCTATTTGGTAATAAATTTTCTGAGCCACGAAAGTGTAAACTTAGTGATCCTGTTGTTATTCATTTTAGGCTCAATCCCCTTCAGATCCTTCAGGCATTCCCCTAACTATTCATTTCTGGCTGTTAGGTTCTTCCAAAGGTTAGCTGTATCTACATCTGTCATGGTCAGGTGATGGTGGAGCCCCTCAGAGGACAGACATATTAGGGTATTATCTGCAAGCACATCTTGAAACAGTAATAAGGCCAGGATTTAGAGGATGTGGATTAAATGGTTCTTATGGTGGGGAGGTCTCCTAAGGGTCTTCCCTTCAGTCTTTGCTCTGTTTTTGTATTTGCATTCTTGTAGGCCTTGGATATTTATAGGATAAAGATTTTGAACTGTGTGTGCAGCACCATTCCTTCACAGGTGGGCATGTCTAGCTATAGGAGGCAGTCTCTAGTGGTTCTACCTCTTTGCTGCTTGGTATTTTAACTACCATTATCCCATTAGGTTTATGGGAACCTCTTGCATTTCTGGCACCTGGGACTTTCCTGGAGATACCCAAGTTCACCTCCCACCACTGATATACTTATTGTCATTTATTCCACTTTTCCTCTGGAATCCTCTCGTTTCTCTTTTCATTGTTGCAACTAACCTCACTGTGTCCATCATTCTCTACCTATAAATAAGTCCCCATCCCTCTGCCTTTCATGATTATTTTGTTCTCCCTTCTCAGTTGGTTGCAAGCATCCACAATTTGACCTTTTAACATGTTACCCTTCATGTGATAAATGCTCTGTATAGTGGGCATTCTGAGATATGAGGTAAAATCGACTTGTCACTAAGTTCATCCCATGTTATTTCCTTTTTGATCTCTGTTACTTCACTAATTTCCAGCTACATCCCTTTGCCTACAAAGTTCTTGGTGTCCTGATTTTTAATACCTGAGTAGTGTTCCTTTGTTTAAATAAAGCACATTTGTTTTCTCTATTTATTCCTCAGTGGAGTTGAGGTAAATCACACTTGTTTCCAGCATTCGACTATTGTAAGAAAGGCTGCTGTGAACCTGTTCAACCACATGTCCTTGTTGTATGTGGATCAAGTTTGTGTATATTTGTTGAAGTGAGTGGTAAAGCTGGGTCTTCAGATAAAGCTATTTGCAATTTTTTCTGAACCTCCACATTTTTATCCAAAGTGGAGTAGTGTTCCACTTTGTCTACATCCTAGCCTACTCTGCTACTGCATCAGTTTTTTTATCTTAGTCATTCTGATTGGTGTAATATAGAATCTCTGGCTCATTTTGATTTGCCTTTTTCTGATAACTATGGATGCTGAACATTTCTTGATGTCTTTCTCAGCTATTGAGATACCTCAGTTGAGAATTCTTGGTTTGGCTCCCTAACCAATTATAAAAGTTTTGATATTTGGTTGTCTGGGACAGCAAGAAAGGGGATATCAATATGGAGGGGACAACCACTATAAAAGGTGAGGGGAAGAGGTTAGGCGTGTGGACAGGAAAGATAAAAACAATTGAAATGCAAATAAATACCCAATTTAATAAAAATGGAAAAAGTAATCTTCCTCTCCTAAAATCTTACTGTTAAGTAAATATAGCTTTTGAGATTTAAAAAAAATAATTCCTATGGAAATTAAAATTTTATATGCACAGGGAAGGCAAGTGCTCAGCACTATGTGAGCTGGTTATCTGAAGCCTGAGAATTAAACTTGTATTCTAGATCTACCTATTAGAATATTTTGAGGAGTGTTTTTTTTTTAATTATTTCTACAAAATAACTGAGCCTGACACTTCTTTGTTGAATATGTCCAATTGTTTTTAGAAAGATACAGAAAAGTTAATTAATCTTTTCGCAAAAATTGTCCCATATATTTCAGCACTGACTCAATATGAATTAGGGTTGATATTATAAGATATTATTAACTTATTGATTTCATATAAAAGCAAAATCTGTACCTGGTTGTTTATTGCCTCTTTTTATCTGTTTTATTGTATGAAATATCAAAATCTATATTTGCATCCCATTATCATTTATTTAAAATATTAATTTCATTGACTGTAATATGGCCCAGATGCAGTGGAAAATGGTAGTAAAAATGATGACTGCTGAGAAGCGTTCAGTCTCCTACTTGTGAAGCTTGGCATATATCAAAATCAGAAGGGTAGAGTGACTAAAAGTCGTATTTAAAAATGAAATAATAACAAATGTTGTATATGTTGTGAAAAAGATAAGCAAGCTTCATATTTAAGATTTTTAATATTTAAATGGGCAAGTTATTTTAGATTGCTTTATTGGAGGTCTTTCTGAGGAGATTATTAGATCTTAGTAACAAATGCCTACAAATATGATACACTGCTATGCTTATTATTTTAAATTAATGTTACCTGGAGTAGGCAAATGCTGTATGAAGTTTCATCCACTATAACCCTGTTTAGAGATTGGATATGTCAGAGATGAAAAGGGTTATCTTTGCTTCCTTATTGAATTTTATTTAATTAAATGAATGTTTTCAAAAAGAAATATTAAAGAATATAACCATAATTGAACAGATTTTTGTCACAGATAATTGTTGTGTTCTCAGTATAGAGCAATTTCATTAAAGAGTCATGCAATATTGTTACTTTATCTGAGTCATTCATCACATTAAATCATCAAATAACCTTCAGCATGTTCAAGTTAAAAACATCCATATTGTAACCTGTACCAAATTTCAACTTTATTTTCTTTTCTGCTCTATTACACTTTGGTGCCATTTTTTCTAGTATTTACCATGGATTTTTAAATAAACCTGCTTATGTAATCCACTCAGATTCACTTGCAAATATTCTTCAACAACTTTCACTCAATATGAAAGTTCAGGTCTTTTACACTTTTTTTTTACAATTGCATGAAGCACTTCCCTGCATGACGTCTTCTACAAACTCTGCTTTCTTTTCCACAAGTGTTCCTCCTATGCTTCCTGTCACATAGACAGCTTTCAGTTTTAGGTCTGAATAGAACTAGCACTTTGTAACAACTTTGTTTTACTTGTCTAAAGTTTCATTGGAACAAACTGTTGGCACACAATTTATTAGGGCAAAAATAGATAATTTTGGGTTTGGGGATTTAGCTCATTGGTAGAGTGCTTGCCTAGCAAGCGCAAGGCCCTGGGATTGGTCCACAGCTCCGGAAAAAAAAAAGATCATTTTATTATCTCATATAACAAGAACTTATAAGTATCAACCAGTTTGTGGGAATCTTCCATGAATGTTTCACCAAGATACTTTCCTTTTATATTCCCAGTCTTTTGATTTGTTTCCAGATATCACGGTTCCCATAATGGTTGGCTTAAAAAGGATTCACTCTCATGATAGAAAACTTAGTCTTAGAAATTCCCTGTTAGTTGCTACCTCTGAATAAGGACATTTGAATCAGATCATGCAACTTGACTCCACAGAGATGTCATCCTTCTCTAGTTAGCATTTGCACACTTTTGTCCAAAATACCATGTGTTAGCCAGAGTTTCTATTGCTGTTATAAAATACCATGACAAAAAGGAAAAAAAAGTTGGGAAAGAAAGTGTTTATTTTAGTTTACCTTTTCTTTTTTAAAATTTATTTAATAGAATTTTACAATCCAGATCTCATCCCTCTCCCAGCCCATATTCTGACTGTTCTACATCCCATACCTACTACCCAGAAGCCCATATGAATGAAGATGTCTCCCACTCCACCCCTAGTCTACCAGCTCTCTACACTCCCTTGGAACTCAAGTCTCTTGACTGTTATGTGCATCTTCTCTTGTTGTGTCCAGAACCAGAACTCCTTTCTTAGAGGCCTCATATTAGCTGGTGCATGATGCCTCATTGATGGCACAGTGTCTGAAAAAAAAAAAAAACTGTGGTCCTGGTTAGTTAACACTGCTGGTCTTCCTACAGGGTTGCTCCCCTCCTCAGCTTCCTCGAGCTATTCCCTAGTTCGACCACAGGGCTTAGCAGCTTCTGTTCATTGACTGAGTGTAATTG